>NC_065443.1:66147700-66452988 GCF_917563875.1 Diabrotica virgifera virgifera | reverse complement strand
TGTAAACTTATGGAAAAAATAGTCAACAGAAGATTAATGTGGAACCTGGAACGCAATGATCAACTGATTATCGAACAAGCTAGCTTTAGACCAGGCAGATCTACAAACGACAACATTATCGATCTGGAAAACGCTATTCACGAAGCTTTTAAAAATAACCAAAAATGTATGGCGATTTACTTTGACATAACTAAAGCATTTGATACAGTATGGAAACACCGTATATTGAGCATTCTAAACAAATTTGGATATCAAGGAAATATTTTAGCCTATATAAACAATTTTTTAACTCAAAGAACATTTCAAGTCCGAGCGAATGGTGCTATATCCTATCTTAGAGAACAACAAAACGGAATCCCACAAGGATCAGTCATCAGCCCTACTCTGTTTTTAATAGCAATAAACGATATAGTAAAGATCATGGCGAAACCTGTTCAGGCACTGACTATATGCTGACGATCTGATTATTTACATCAAAGGAAAAAACGTAAATCATATGGCGTCAATATTACAGGAACACTTAAATAAACTAGTAAATTGGTCCTTAAACACCGGTTTTAGTTTTTGTTGTAATAAAACAAAATGTATAATATTTTCAAAAAAACGTATCGAGGATAAACCAAATCTAACGCTTGAGAATCAAAATCTTTCCTATACAAACGAAATAAAATCCCTAGGAATGATATTTGATCAACAGTTAAATTGGAAAAGTCATATTCAGCAGTTAGTTCTTTCATGTCGAAATGGTCTTAACTTGTTAAAGTATCTAGCTCACAGGACTTGGGGTGCCGAAGGTAAAACACTGCTCATGCTATATAGATCCTTAATTCGCTCTAAGATTGACTACGGATGTGTCGCATATGCATCTGCCAGCAAAACAACGTTGAAACCTTTGGATACGCTACATAACACCTCCCTAAGGATTATACTTGGAGCATACAGAACAACTCCGATAAATAGCATACAAGCTGAAATAGGCGAACCCACTCTAATGCTTCGTAGACAGCTGTTAACCTTTAATTACGCTTCTAACATAAATGTACATAAAAGAATTTCAATAAATAACATTTTAGATCCATCCATGACCAATGACTCTTCAAAGTTCAATCTCCCTTATTCTCGCAGAATCCACCATGCAATGGAGCTACTTAACTGGCAGGAATTTCCACCCTTATATCAATACAAAGAAATATCTTCATCTCCACCTTGGACTGTAAAAATTCCAACAATCAATTGCAGTCTATTACAATTCCAAAAAAATAGCACTAACCCTAATCTCATCTTACAACACTTCAGAGATCTAATTAACTCTCATTCCGATTACACAGTATACTATACAGACGCGTCTAAAACTGAAAATGGAGTCGGAGTGGCATTTGTTAACAACACAGAGACTCACAAACATAAAATTCCAGATACTGCAACTGTATTAACTGGGGAACTTTATGCGATCTACCAAGCAATACTACATGCAAATGCGAACAAGATGAAGAAGATATTAATCGTCACAGATTCTATGTCATCACTACACGTAATAAGGAAAATTTACACGCAGCATCCAATAGCTTTACTAATAAAGGAAGAACTACATAAATTGCATACTGAAGATTTAAGAATCAAGTTTCTCTGGGTCCCATCACATGTTGGAATAGCAGGCAATGAAGCAGCAGACCGAAATGCCAAAGAAGCCATAAATGATAACAGTATTCCAATGTCGCTTCAATCTGTAAGTATGGATCTAAAAAGCTACTTCATAAAACATATTTTCGAAAATTGGAACAGTAAATGGAAATCCACATCATCAAAGCTTCAGGAGATAAAAAACAACGTTGGACCATGGCAACCACCCGAGGTATCTAGACGAAAGCAGACAATTATTTCCCGTTTACGACTTGGACATACCCAATTTTCTCATGAATATTTGCTGAAAAAAGAAGAACCTCCAATTTGTGATGAGTGCGGGTCACCCCTTACAGTGAAACATGTGCTAGTGGAAAAGTGTGAAAAGTTCAATAGCCATAGAATTAAATACCATTTAGCTAACAATCTTAAAGACATTTTAGACTATAACAACACTATAAACTATTTCTGTTTCTAAAAGACTGCAACTTACTAAACAAAGTGTAATTAACTGTTAAGACCGCGTCCCACCATCAAATAATTTGATCAAACTTGACAGTTAGTGACACAAAGTGACAGTTAGTGACGTCACATCTTGAGTGTTCATTGTGGATAATAATGAAAAATTTTAATTTTAAATAAAGTACAAACAAGTTAGACAACTCAATACAAAAAATTTGATCAAACTAGACTGATAGTGAGAGCACAGATTTTTAGAATTTCAAAAAAACTGCAATTGTGACGTCACTTTGACGTACTTCCGCAGTTTGCTCAAACTGTTTGATCAAATTATTTGATGGTGAGACGCGGCCTTTACTATCCCGCTAATAACCTTCTTAGGTTGAAGCGGATTGTTGTAAATAAAAAAAAATTATAATAAATTAATGTAATAGGTATTATTAGATATTATATTCCATGTAAGAGAAGAAAGTGAATATTACAATAATTTTATAATCAGAAATACGACAATAACCAACAATTATTGACGAAACCGTAGTTTGTGACAGGAGTGTTCATTTTATTTCATAGAAAAATATTATGCAGGGTGGTTTATTGCATTCGCCCCGGTCTCTGTATTACGGGAAACGACTTGATATTTAAAAAAAATTCTTCATAGAAATATACAGGATCAGTGTGAATTATGCAGGGTGCTCCAAAAAAATAGTAATATAATCAAAGTTATATTTTTTCTTATGGAACACCCTATATCAGATAACATTTTTGAATTTTTCTTAAAAAATAAGCTGTACTTTTATAAGGGTTCTTCATACCTAAGTACAAGGTGTTTTGATTTATTTCGATTTTTATAAAAAAAATTATATAAAGGTTTTATAAAAAAGTAAATATTTATGAATCTAAAAATCGGTGACAAATTTTTTCTTGGATCTTAATAATATACTACTCAGCGTATTTAAATAGATATTTATGGTAGCAAAATTTTGTACAGGGTGGTCAAAATATTATATTGTTCTATTAACAAATTCAAGCTGTAATAATAGTGTAGGAAACAAAGGTTGAACCTTGCAAAATGGACACAAGTCCGGTTTTATTTTTTTTCTGGTATATCAAGGGGTGCTTATTATAAGACTAACTTTTTCTGAAAAAATTTCGCCTCGGAACCTCCCTTTTCACCCCTTTAAAGGGGGTAATTTGTGGTTTTTGCGGAACGTAGCCCTTCCTGTAACTTTTACAAAAAATTTCTTTTATAGAAATATGAAGAGGACTATATTTTCTACGATCTATTTCCAACACTATCTCTCTATCATCCACTGTTTAGCGGGGGTGGCGCCCTAAAGTTGACAAGTTTTTAAAAAATATGTTTTAAAAAAAAATATATTTTTCCCTAACTGTAACGGAAATTAAGAAGAAATCCTGCGGCAATTATTCACAAATAATTGACTGATTTTTTGGTATAGGTTTTACTTAAGGGTAATTGCCCTTTTTTTAGTTACAGGGTGTTACATTTTAAAAAACCTCTTTTTATACCATCTGAACCGTTTATGCTAGACTAAAAAGACTTTCAGCGATTACCCATGTACTGGTGCTATTTACAAATTTGTATAATGCACCCCCATTTTTTCCCCGGAACCACCCAAAAAAAAAGAAGAATTAATAAATAAATTGATTTCCTTGGAATCCTTCCCACACAATGCCCTTTATTAATATGCTTCATATATCATTTTGTGGACGTTATTATTACCCATGCATGGACACCAAAAGCAATTTCCTAGTGCAACCCCTGTAGCAAAAAAAAATAAATAAAATGGGGGGTTGAAAATTTTTTTTGTTTTTTACTTTTTCATCCATATGGGCATATGCTTCATCAATAGTGCTTTTCAAAAATATATATGGTTATTGCAACATCTCTGCGAAAACCACCCCTATCCTTGAAAATATACTGCAGAAACTACCCCTATCCCTTGGCGTGCATGTTTTTACGATTTTCTCATTACCCATGTATTCTTTTTAAACAAAACTTATACAAGGTTAAAGACCACTATTTACTCTAAAAATTAGGTCCTATTCATTTTTTCGTATAAGCAACCGTTACGGCACAGTGGCGCCGTAAACCTCATATATGCTTTGGCGGGCTCCAGTTTTTGTTTTTTTTTCGTCATCTGTTCGTTTTATTGATAAAGTACTTATGCAAAATAAAACAACACAGTGTTACCTACAAATTATGACTTATGCACATTTTACATTCTTTGCTCCCCAATGTGGTGGCCCAAAATAAATTTTTGCATATTTTCGCCACCTACATGCATTTTATTGCGTTAATGCTACCTTAACAGCACAATATTTACCCTTAGGTGGTCGCTACGCAGTGGCGGATCCAGGGAGGGATGATGGGGGTGATCACCTCCCCCCTCTCAAACCAAGTGATATTATATTCAAAGATTATAAAAATATTCATTAATTTTTATAGAAATTTAACCAATTGGCACCCCCCTCTTAACGATGCTGGATCCGCCACTGTCGCTAAAGCATAAAAAGTTATTCTTATAAAAATAATATTAATATAATATAAGTATTTCTATAAAAATAAATGAATATTTTTATAATCTTCAAATATAATATCACTTGGTTTGAGAGGGGTGGGGGTGATCGCCCCCATCACCCCTCCCTGGATCCGCCACTGGTTAGCGGCCACTTAGGGGTGAATATTGTGCTATTAAGGTAGCATTAACGCAATAAAATGCGTGTAGGTGGCGAAAATATGAAAAAATTTATTTTGGGCCACCACTGTAGCTTTGGGGAGCAAAGAATGTAAAATGTACATAGGTAATGATTTGTAGGTTACACTGTGTTGTTTTATTTTACATAAGTACTTTATCAATAAAACAAACAGATGACGAAAAAATAAACAAAAACTGGAGCCCGTCAAAGCATATATGATGTTTACGGCGCCACTGTGCCGTAACGGTTGCTTATACGAAAAAATGAATAGGACATAATTTTTAGAGTAAATAGTGGTCTTTAACCTTGTATAAGTTTTGTTTAAAAAGAATGCATAGGTAATGAGAAAATCGTAAAAACATGCTCGCCAAGGGATAGGGGTAGTTTCTGCAGTATATTTTCAAGGATAGGGGTGGTTTGCGCAGGGATGTTGCAATAACCATATATATTTTTGAAAAGCACTATTGATGAAGCATATGCCCATATGGATCAAAAAGTAAAAAACAAAAAAAAAATTCAACCCCCCATTTTATTTATTGTTTTTGGCTACAGGGGTTGCACTAGGAAATCGCTTTTAGTGTCCATGTATGGGTAATAATAACTTGCAGAAAATGATATATGAAGCATATTAATGAAGGGCATTGTGTGTGAAGGATTCCAAGAAAATCACTTTATTTATTAATTCTTCTTTTTTTTTGGGTGGTTCCGGGGAAAAAATGGGGGTGCATTATACAAATTTGTAAATAACACCAGTACATGGGTAATCGCTGAAAGTCTTTTTACTCTAGCATAAACGGTTCAGATGGTATAAAAAGGGGTTTTTTAAAATGTAACACCCTGTAATTAAAAAAAGGACAATTACCCTTAAGTGAAACCTATACCAAAAAATCAATCATCTATTTGTGAATAATCTCCGCAGCATTTCTTTTTAATTTCCGTTACAGTTAGGGAAAAATATATTTTTTTTAAAAACATCTTTTTTAAAAACTTGTCAATTTTGGGGCGCCACCCTTGCTAAACGGTCGATGATAGAGAGATGCTGTTGGAAATAAATCGTAGAAAATATAGTCCTCTTCATATTTCTATAAAAGAAATTTTTTGTAAAAGGTACAGAAAGGGCTACGTTCTGCAAAAACCATAAATTACCTCTTTTAAAGGGGTGAAAAGGGGGGTTCCGGGGCGAAATTTTTTCAGAAAAAGTTAGTCTTATAATAAGCACCCCTTGATATGCCAGAAAAAAAATAAAACCGGACTTGTGTCCATTTTGCAAGGTTCAACCTCTGTTTCCTACACTATAACTCATTTATTTTAAATTAAACGCCCTACATTTTATTAGTTTATCGTATGGAAAATTTACTTACCTTTTAATCTTTTTAAGGGTTCCTATACCTATCTTTGTACATGGTGGTTAGAATTTTAGATTGTTCTATTAACAAATTCAAGCTGTAATAACCTACTTATTTTAAATGAAACACCCTAGGGATTTATAGATTGTTCGTATATCTCAGAATTTAAGACGTTTAGGGCATCTTAAATAAAGTTTTCTTCTTAAAATAAACCCAAATAAACGCCCCCTTAAATATTTTACCATACTTTTGAAACGCTGTGTATATAAAGATTACAGTGGAACCTCGATAAGTCGGATTAATCGAGAATGCGGGCAATCCGGGTTATCGAAAATCCGTGTTAGCCGTAGAATATAGTAAAAATTAATCAAATACGGTATCCTTAGAGATAAGCTCCATTATAATTGCAAAAACATGAAATACATTATGCACAGTACATGTGAATTACGTACAGTTATATACAGTATTGTTCATTCCTTGGTAAAAATTTCAGTCAGTTTCGGTTGTCAATATTACGTTTTTATTGTTGAAATGTTTGTCTGATGAAAATCGGTCCCGGTTAGCCAGACTTCCGGGTTATCGGAGGCCGACTTAACGGGGTTCCACTGTACCATTTGTTTTTTATTTCTTTATTATTTATTTAATTTTAATATTATATTTTTTATATAATATTAAATATTTCGAGTATCTTATATGGTCGCCTAAGTGCACATTCAGAAATTGGAGAATATAAAATTGGTTTAACCCTTAAATGCATGATTTTTTTTGTTGATGTTACATATCAAAAAAGGCCTTTAGCGGAAGCTTAGAAATGATGAAAAAATAATATAAAAAAAAATTAAGTTTAATTTTAAACACTTGTTTTTGACAACAACAAGTTTGTTGCCAAAATTCTACATTGTGCATACAAGGTCAAGTAAGGATATAAAATCTATATTGTTAATTTACATGAAAATTATAAAAACAATTAAGTATTATTTCTATTGAAACACAGTGCCACACCACATTTCTGACATTTTGTATGTGTAAACCCTTTGATAAAGTTCGCCATGAAAAAATGCTACATATTCTCAAAACTACCGGTCTGGACGGTAGGGACATTAGAATAATCGCAAATTTGTATTGGGTGGCCAGGCTGAATGTGTTAGGGTTGCGAATCAGTGCTCTGAAGAAGTAAAAATCAAGCGTGGAGTTCGACAAGGCTGTATATTGTCACCAATGTTGTTTAATCTTTACGCTGAAACAATCTTAAATGGAAAACGCAAAAGAGGGAATACTCATTAATGGTATGCTTATGAACAATATCAGATACGCAGATGACACCTTGTTGCTGACTGGATCAATTGAACATCTTCAAGCGTTATTGAAACGAATGGTGGCATTCTGCGCGATATATGGACTCAAACTCAATGCAAGAAAAACAAAGTTTATGGTCATTAGTAAACAGGCAGCCGTAAATAATAATAACTATAACGTAACAATCGGTAATGACTCAATTGAACGAGTAAGTAATATTGTATATCTGGGTACTCATATTAATGAAAGCTGGAACCCTAGTACAGATTATTTGATCTGATTATAATATTATGTACCTACAGTTGACTTGGAAGCCGGTCCTGACATCTTGGGTAATTCTGAAAACTATACAACAATAGAGTAGGTATTATATTTACAAGGGATTATTCAGCTTTACAGCTGTTATTAAAATAACTTTTATAATGAGACACTAAATTTCTGGATACAGATAAATTTTTCCATAAGCGTTATAATAACAAAATGAAAACTGAAACAATGAGAAATTTCAAATACAGCAGCAATACATGATTTTTTTTTCAGCATAAATAAAAAATCGGTTTATCAATAACACACAGTATTTGTCAAGGAAGGGAATCAAGAATTTGTAAAATGCATTAAATGTAACCATATCTATGTGTTCCGTTTGTGGAAGAGACATTAATTGTTACTACGTTTTCAAGCAATTTTTTTGCTCCCATTCATGTTTTTGTCTTGAAAATTGTACATTAGTCGAGTTAACCGACATTCCAGCAACAGTTAGTTAGGTACCTTAAAAAACAAAACATACCAAATTAAAGGCATTGTTGAGTTTGTTCCTCCTGAAAACGAAATAACAATTGGACATTATATTTCCCACTGCCGACGAAATAACAATAAATGGGAAATTTACGATGATCTTAAAACTTCGGTGGGGTCAAACAAGACAAAAAGCAAATCTTTTGTTTTATTCTTGATTATAGACTATTTTTTCTAACAAGTTTTCTTCAAATGATCAGTGCTATACGAGTCCCGAATCATATCGTTTCCATAAACGTTTGTGGGGCACTACAGTTTTAGGCAAAATTGTAGCGCAACATTATATCTTGTATAACCTATTTTGTTTATGCAGAACATATTACACGCTTTGGCAAAAATGCAGAACAAACCTAGCACTAACTTGTGGTTTATTCAGATTTTCTCTAATCGTTTGGATTCTATATGGGCAATACAGCTTTACGTAAACTTGGAGCGCCACATTATATCTTATATATATTTTTTGTTTATACAGAACAAATTACACGCTTTGGCAAAAATGCAGAACAAACCTAGCACTAACTTGTGGTTTATTCAGATTTTCTCTAATCGTTTGGGTTCTATATGGGCAATACAACTTTACGTAAACTTGGAGCGCCACATTGTATATTGAATAACTCTTTTATTTTTTTAGAACAAACTTCAAAATTACAGAACAAACTAGAACAAACCTAGCACTAACTGCTACAGTTATGAAAAGATATATTGGGAACTGGGGCAATACAGGTTTACAGACATATCCGTGCATTATGATCTTCCTGTCCGAAATCCTTGCTGCTCCTCTTGCAGAGTTATTCGTTCGTTTATCTTTGTCGCTATAATTCTTGTTGTCAATTTGAGTGTTGTATTTAAAAGATTTATTGCTCGATAGTTATTGGGGTCCTTCTTATCTCCTTTCTTGAAGAACCTCAGCATGATCGCTCTTCTCCATTCATCTGGTATTCTGTTCGTGGCGATTATTTTATGAATAAGAAGTTGCAGTTGTTGTACGTACACCACCATATTATAAGAGTTCATTTGGTATTTGATTTTATTTGGTGTTTCTGGTAAAGATTTTTCGTTTTCTTTTTTAAAAATTTCTGTCAGGAAGGCCACCCACGTATCCTCTTTTATGTGTTCTATTTCAACTAGTTCTTTCATTTCGCTTCTTTGTTGTCTTATGAAGCTCCTTGTTTCTGTTGTCCATAGAAATCCATCTCTAGTCCTTTTGTGAATCTTTCCCAGTATAATCTGTTATTGTTTTTCTTACCAATTGATGAGTTTCAGTTCTTACTCTTTTATAGTTTTCATATGATTCATTCGTTTTTTCTGACCTATATTTTAGGAAAGCTTTCTATTTTTTGGTGAAAGTTTTATTTAACCTCTAGTGTAAACCATGGTGTTTTCGTTGACCACTTTTGGTTTTTGTTTATTATTTTCGTTCCAGGGGCTTTCCGGTAGCGTCCAGAATATTTACAGAATTGACATGACGGAATTTTGACAGAATTATTAAAAATAATTAGCAATAAAATTGGTCGCCAAGATGGACCCTGTACCCATTTTTCTTGCCGATATATAGCTTTTACCGTAAAGCTAGCAGCACCCACTGTTTCTCGGAAACGGCTACAGCAATAAATTTTTTCTTTTCGTAATAAATTAGCAATAAATTAGTAATTAATTCCTTGTGGTTGAATTTTCGATTTTCATCATTTTTTCGGGGGTGAGTTTCGCGCTAGGGGATGATGGGGTAGTTGTTCAGGATTGGTTAATATACCAATCAAGAGCAATTAAATAGCAATAAAATATGCCGTTAAAATGATCCCCGTACTCCTTTTCATTGCCGAGATATAGAGTGGGTGCTGCTAGCTTTACCGTAAAGCTAGCAGCACCCACTGTTTCTCGGAAACGGCTACAGCAATAAATTTTTTCTTTCCGTAATAAATTAGCAATAAATTAGCAATTAATTTCTTGGGATTGAAATTTCGATTTTCATCATCTTTTTGGGGGTGAGTTTTACGCTAGGGGATGATGGGGTAGTTTTTTGGGTTTGGTTAATATACCAATCAAGAGCAATTAAATAGCAATAAAATATGCCGTTAAAATGATCCCCGTACTCCTTTTCATTGCCGAGATATACAGTGGGTGCTGCTAGCTTTACCGTAAAGCTAGCAGCACCCACTGTTTCTCGGAAACGGCTACAGCAATAAATTTTTTCTTTCCGTAATAAATTAGCAATAAATTAGCAATTAATTCCTTGGGGTTGAATTTTCGATTTTCATCATCTTTTTGGGGGTGAGTTTTACGCTAGGGGATGATGGGGTAGTTTTTTGGGTTTGGTTAATATACCAATCAAGAGCAATTAAATAGCAATAAAATATGCCGTTAAAATGATCCCCGTACTCCTTTTCATTGCCGAGATATAGAGTGGGTGCTGCTAGCTTTACCGTAAAGCTAGCAGCACCCACTGTTTCTCGGAAACGGCTACAGCAATAAATTTTTTCTTTCCGTAATAAATTAGCAATAAATTAGCAATTAATTCCTTGGGGTTGAATTTTCGATTTTCATCATCTTTTTGGGGGTGAGTTTTACGCTAGGGGATGATGGGGTAGCTTTTCAGGATTGGTTAATATACCAATCAAGAGCAATTAAATAGCAATAAAATATGCCATTAAAATGATCCCTGTACTCCTTTTCATTGCCGAGATATAGAGTGGGTGCTGCTAGCTTTACCGTAAAGCTAGCAGCACCCACTGTTTCTCGGAAACGGCTACAGCAATAAATTTTTCCTTTGCGTAATAAATTAGCAATAAATTAGCAATAAAATATAGTCTTAGTCTGAATTTGGTCTTATGAAGTGGTGCTGCTGACTTTACCGACATGTCTGTCGCTACAGTTATCTACCTAGAGGCCACGTGCTTCTTGACATCATTGGGCATCTTGACATCAAATAATAGACCCCGCTAGCGAAGTTATTCCGATTCGATTTTTTTGCACAAACTTACTCAAAAAGAGGTTCTTATGACATATCCACAGGGATAAATTCATATCCACACAAATACATATCCACACGAAAAAAATTTTAAACAATTTTTTTAAACAAATTCACAAAAATACTTTTTTCATTTCGAACATTTTTTTAGATAATTTGGGTCATTCTGAGCAAAAAGATATTTTGTCATTTTTTTCTAAAATTGATTGTTGTCGAGTTATATGCGATTAAAAATTTGTAAAACGCGAAAATGGCCATTTTCAAGGCTTCATCACTCGATTAAAAATTATTATTATGAAATTCAAAAAGTGACCAAATCAAGTTTCAAACCCCTTCTTCAAGGTCCTGAAGAGATTTTTGTCATTATTTTATTACAAATCTGTTATTTTTAATTATTAACAATTAGCGCTATAGTCCAGGATGTATCGTCGCCCCGTTAGTGAAATTATTCCGATTCGATTTTTTTGCACAAACTTCTCAAAAAGAGGTCCTCGTAACATATCCACAAGGTGCCGGGCGGTGCCGTGGTCGAAAAATTGTTTACACAATTTTTTTTTCAACAAATTCACAAATATAATTTTTTCACTTCGAACAATTTTTTTTAGATAATTTGGGACATTCTGAGCAAAAAAGGTCTCTTGTGATTTTTCTCTAAAATTGATTGTTATCGAGTTATACGCGATTTAAAATTTGAAAAATGCGAAAATGGCCATATAACTCGACAACAATCAATTTTAGAGAAAAATCACAAGAGACCTTTTTCGCTCAAAATAACCCAAATTGTCTAAAAAAATCGTTCGCAATAAAGAAATTATTTTTTTGAATTTCTTTAAAAAAATTGTTTAAACAATTATTTTTCGACCACGGCACCGCCCGGCACCCTGTGGATGTGTTATAAGGACCTCTTTTTGAGTAAGTTTGTGCAAAAAAATCTAATCGAAATAGTTTCGCTAACGGGGGCGACGATACAGTTGGACTATAGCGCTAATTGTTAATAATTAAAAATAGCAGGTTTTTAATAAAATAATGACAAAAATCTCTTCAGGACCTTGAAGAAGGGGTTTGAAACTTGATTTGGTAGCTTTTTGAATTTAATAATAATAATTTTTAATCGAGTTATTAAGCCTTGAAAATGGCCACTTTGGCATTTTTTAAATGTTTAAATGACCCAATTTATTTAAAAAAATATTGTTTGAAAGGAAAAAAAATATTTTTGTGAATTTGTTTAAAAAAAATTGTTTAAACAATTTTTCGACCACGGCACCGCCAGGTATTCTGTGGATATATTATAAGGACCTCTTTTTGAGCAAGTTTGTGCCAAAAAATCGAATCGGAATAATTTCGCTAGCGGGGGGCGACAATACAGCCCGGTCTATAATCGAATATACCGGAAAAATGTGTGTTCCAGTTAATCAAAAATTGACCATAGGAATTTTGTGCAGCAAAATTATTTTTGATTTTGTGATTCGATTCGAGAGATTGAACTTTAAAATCAAATAGGAATCTTCATCTTCATGTTTTATTGCAGATTTGGATTCCTCATGAAAAAATAAGTAGCGCGAAAAAATAAATGGCGCTAATAAATAGTGTTTTTCCGATTATAGCGCCATCTATCCATAATTCGAAAAAATGTCTCGAATAAAAGTTCTGCAATAACAAATAGTCCAGAAAGCCACTGCGTATCCGCTAGGAAAAATATTCTATTTCGGATTCTTTGCACAATCTTACTCCAAAAGAACTCCTTTTAACAAATTTGCATGTTGCCAGGACCAAAAAGTGGTCAAAAATTTTTTAAACGTTTTTTTTTGTTTTTTTCCTAAAATTATTTTTTTTGTACGGAAAAAAGTTTTTTTAAGTTTTTTGGATCATTCCAAAGAGAAAAGGTCTTTAGTGACTTTTCTCTAAAAATGATAGTTTTTGACATATAAGCGATTAAAAATTGAAAAATTGCGAAATCGACCATTTTTAACGCTCAAAAACTATGTGAAAAGCTGAAAATTTGAATGTTGCCAAGATAGGTAGATATTCTTTAAACATCGATTGATGAAATCCTGAAGAGTTTTTTGCAATACAATATTTAAAACTCCTTTGTTTTTTAATTGCTAATCAAGCATGCACGACACTATTTTCCACCGACAGTATGGTGCAAATGAAAGGAATAAATTCGTTATTTCGTAATCCGGCGACTTTAAGGAAAAATCCCGAAACAAGTCGATTTTTATTTTTAAGTTATGATATTGTGGCATATATGGTATACTAGTGACGTCATCCATCTGGACGTGATGACGTAATCGATGATTTTTTAAAATGAGAATAGGTGTCGTGTGCAAGCTCATTTGAAAGGTTCTTTAATTCTCTATTCAGTAATATAAACATTTACATAATTATTTATACAGGGTGTCCAAAAAATTTTTATTAAATTAAATTATTTGACAAAAAAAGAAGTATAAGGACACCCTGTATAAAAAATTATGTAAATGTTTACATTACTTGATAGAGAATTGAAGAACCTTTCAAACGAGCTACCACACGACCCTTATTCTCATTTAAAAAAAATCATCGATTACGTCATCACGCCCAGACGGATGACGTCACTAGTATACCATATATGCCACAATATCATAACTTAAAAATAAAAATCGACCTGTTTCGGGATTTAAAGTCGCCTGTTTACGAAATAACGGATTTATTCCTTTCATTTGCACCATACTGTCGTCGGTGGAAAATAGTGTCGCGCACGCTTGATTCGCAATTAAAAAACAAAGGAGTTTTGAATCTTGTATTGCAAAAAACTCTTCGGGATTTCATCAATCGATGTTTAAAGAATATCTACCTACCTTGGCAACATTCAAATTTTTAGTTTTTCACATAGTCTTTGAGGGTTAAAAATGGCCGATTTCGCAATTTTTCAATTTTTAATCGCTTATATGTCAAAAACTTATCATTTTTAGAAAAAAGTCACTAAAGACCTTTTCTGTTTGGAATGATCCAAAAAACCTAAAAAACTTTTTTCCATGCAATAAAAATAATTTTAGGAAAAAAACAAAAAAAAAACGTTTAAAAAATTTTTGACCACCTTTTGGTCCTGGCAACATGGAAATTTGTTAAAAGGATTCCTTTTTGAGTAAGATTGTGCAAAAAATCCGAATTAGAATATTTTTCCTAGCGGATGCGCAGTGGCTTTCTGGACTAAAAGGGGTTTCTATTTAAGGTTTTAAAGTTACGTATTTAGTGTCATTCGATATATTTTTGAAAAATATTGAACACGTACTTTTCAGTTTTTCGATCCAATCTTCATTTTGCGAATTATTCTTCGTTGCTTCGCCTACTAGGTTTTTCAAAAATGTTGTCGGAGTTCCTAATGATGCCTCTGGTTCGTTTTTGTCCAGCCACCCTGTGTATAATATATAGTATAGAAAAATTGTGTATACTCTAATAAATCTATTTTTTGCAGTAAAAATCCGATCATCTCCTGGCTTAGCGTTGTAGGTCCATATGTGCAGCTGGAATTACTTGAGGATTATCTGAAAAGTTGTTGATTTTAAGAAAAATAATGAAAAAGTTTACGTTTTTATATTAATTAAAAATTACCATGTAATTTTTATAAATGTATTACAAGTGAATTATGACTGATTTCTTGTAAATTTTTACAATATTATTATTTTAAGCGCCTTAAATGATTTGTTTAAGTTCCTTCGAAGAATATTCGTGTGATATTAACAGAGAAAAGGGTGACTTGTAGCACAAATAAGGACGTTTTTGTTTTTAAAAGAAGACACCAAATCTATCGCACTTATTTACTGGAACTTTTGTGACACATTATGGAACCAGCAGCGTTGACTGGTCTAGTCGATATCCTAAAAACTTCATGACTAAATGGTGAGGATATAAGACTAATCTCAAACTTATATCTCCAACAAAAAGCAACAGTTAGATTCGAAATTGAATTATCCGAGATCTTCACAGTCGAAAAAGGAGTTAGACAGGGTTGCTTATTACATATGAAGACGATACAGTATTGCTGGCAGATAGTGCGCAGGGGCTACAAACGATGATGGATAATGTTGTAGAAACATGTTACAAATACGGCCTAAAACTACATTGTAAGAAGACAAAGATAATGATCATTAGTAAGAATACCAACATAAACTCAAAATTACAATAAGCCATACACCGTTAGAAAGAGTGGAGAAAATGTGCTATTTGGGCTGCAGCTGCAATATTAAGAATACTTGGGATCAAAGCTATGAAATAAACACTCGTATTGAAAAAGCCGAAAGATCTTTTAACGGTGTTAGGAAGACTCTATGCAACTTATTTTTAAGTATCAATATACGCATAAGAATTCTTAGATGTTACGTCTTTACTGTCCTTCTTTACGGAGTAGAAAGCTGGAGTCTTACAGAAGATGTCATAAAACGATTAGAAGAATTTGAAATGTGGTGCTACCGATGTATGTTAGGGATGTAATAGTAAATACCGACTTCTACAGTTGATTCTTCAGAGCAAGAGTGATGGCAAGAAAGGCCTGGGACGTAGACGTATATCCTGGCTGGCCAATCTTATACCGCATTTACACTCAGTCCTGTTGGACAGGGAATTGGGCAGGGAAGTGGGCAGCGTGAATGTGTAAATAGCTCACTCGTGCTGCTGCTGTTCATGCTATTGACATTGCACGGCGCTCCCCAAAAAGTCGGTTTTCGGGATGGAAGTCAAAGCACTGGCAGCGCGAGCGCGAGTGAGTATTCACACTCAACTACTTTCTCTCTCACATGCCGCCGGCAAAGCGGCAAGTGAGTAATTGAGCAAGACGATGCTGTCGTCACATTCCATTCTTGAGAGTCGTTCGGTAAATGAGTTGTGAGGACATTGGCGAGGAACTGATGTGAACACCTCACTCGCGTCGATATCGTATTTCGGGTAATATTTCCGGCAGCGGCAGCAGCAGTGGCAATGGCTGAATATAAATCCGGCATTAGGAAGTGGACTGGTCTAGCTTCAACTGGTCTATTTCGAACTGCTGTGAATAGACTAAGATGGGTCAATGTGTTTGCCAACATCACTAGAAGATAGGAAACTTTAGAAGAAGAAGTTGTTTGGTCCGGCAAATCGAAATTTTTTCATTCTTCCAATTCTTCCAGAATTGGAATGGAAATCTTCCATTCATATGTTAGCCAATTGACCACCCGAATCTAATTGTTTAAGTTATCTGGTTATATATGGACTCACTGGAATCGTGCAAAATTTACCATGTGAAAAAGGTTAAGAAATCATTGTTATTTAAAAAAATCTGATAACAAATCGTCAAGCTTGATAAAAAAATCATTGTATATAAAGATATTTAATTAAAGATATAGACGAACTTACACCAACGGAAGTCACCGACTACTTATTATGGAAAACTACGAGAAATCTAAAATGGCCTTAGGCCTTAGGCATCAACCATCAAAAAGGTAAAACAATGGTGTGTGGGTAAGCAATAACGTAGAAAAGGGTAATTATGCCTTCGGTTAAATTTAATAAATACATTATTTACGATTATAAGATTGAATATTTTTCATTATTATGATTTCCGTGACAGCTATCTGTGTTAAACTAAACTACATACTATTAGTCCATTCACTGACGATAAAATATTGCAAAACCACTAGATTTTAAAGAACCGCTTGGAGTGATATGAAATTTGGCATACACATAGTTGTCAAAGAAAAAAAGTGATATTGTGCCGATGTGTGCTGTTGCCCTGGGAGTGACAGAGAATATTTTTTATTTATTTATTTATTTATTTATTTATAGTACTATACAAATGACCTGGCCTCTTGTGACTAATCCAGGTCGTTTCCTGATGGGATTACAGTAGTTTATCTTTACATTATTATTATTTTAAGAATTTTCTATATTTAACTAATTAACAATAGCCCTAATCTACTACTAATTATGAAAACTACAAATTGTAAACAATAAACAATGACAGAGAATATGTAACATCTCAATACTCTAGTTCTACTTTCTATTCCCAGGTTGCCATTGCATAAACCTGATTTCATTTTATTGAAAGCGCTTCTGGCCATCTCACAGCGTCGTTTTTATATGAGGCTGCGGTCCCATTGTTCATTTAGCTGACATCCCAAATAGTTGTATTTGGGCACTTTCTCTAAAGCTTTTCTTTTAACGTAGATTGTTTCGTCTTCAATCTTGTTCTTACTGTCAATCATGATTTTTGTTGTTTTTGTGTGTTCAGAGCCATTCCATTTCTCTCACAATACTGCGTAGTGTGATCAACCAAAAGCAACCCTTCTGTGATTGAGTATTGTATCGTCTGCATTTCTGAGATTATTCACTAGTGTTCCGTTAATTGATATGCCTTCATTGATGTCTTCTAGTGCTCTCTTCTGAGCACATATTAAAAAGTAGAGGCGATAGTACACATTCTTGTCGTACTTCTCTTCTTAATGGTATCTTTAGACCAGTTCATAAGATCAGTAATAATAAATAATACAATAAAAAAGAATGGCGTAACAAACTCCGTCGCCCCACCCCCCGCAGAATAATTGGAAATGGGGCCCCCTTTAAAAAATTACTAAATGCGACATGTGTAACAAATACCTATGTAATACGAGAGATGTCGCTGTATTGCGTCTCAAAAGGTGGGTTCATTGCATCGCGATGGTTTGCCTTAAAAGAGGCAGAATGTTTGTATTCCCTTCAGAGTTGTGACTGCATAAACTTCACTGATGATGCATAAGGATGCTGAAATAGTTGCTATATGGAGATGGTAGTCCAACTCTGAATCGAATATAAACAAAACCTGCCTTGAACCCTTTTTAATCTTTTTCATTTTACTCAGTTTTTGAGTATTTAGAAACTGTCTTTCGGTCCTTTTCCTAGACGAAGAGAAGGTAAATGCGTGGCCTAAGTGTCCTCTATTTGCTTTCTCCTATTTTCGTCGTCTCTACGTGATTATATATTGTAAAATCCGGAGATATGGGATGCAGCCAGAAAGCAGTTTATTAACGAAAAGTCTTAGATTTAAAATATTGTTTATTATATTTTTATTTCAATTATTCTAATTGTTTAAAAAGTAGTAAACTTTGTATCTGGGGCTTTTCGTTGTTTTCCTCGTAATACGAGAGATGTCGCTGTATTGCGTCTCAAAAGGTGGGTTCATTGCAGCGCGATAGTTTGCCTTAAAAGAGGCAGAATGTTTGTATTCCCTTCAGAGTTGTGACTGCATAAACTTCACTGATGATGCATAAGGATGCTGAAATAGTTGCTATATGGAGATGGTAGTCCAACTCTGAATCGAATATAAACAAAACGTGCCTTGAACCCTTTTTAATCTTTTTCATTTTACTCAGTTTTTGAGTATTTAGAAACTGTCTTTCGGTCCTTTTCCTAGACGAAGAGAAGGTAAATGCGTGGCCTAAGTGTCCTCTATTTGCTTTCTCCTATTTTCGTCGTCTCTACGTGATTATATATTGTAAAATCCGGAGATATGGGATGCAGCCAGAAAGCAGTTTATTAACGAAAAGTCTTGGATTTAAAATATTGTTTATTATATTTTTATTTCAATTATTCTAATTGTTTAAAAAGTAGTAAACTTTGTATCTGGGGCTTTTCGTTGTTTTCCTCGTAATACGAGAGATGTCGCTGTATTGCGTCTCAAAAGGTGGGTTCATTGCATCGCGATGGTTTGCCTTAAAAGAGGCAGAATGTTTGTATTCCCTTTAGAGTTGTGACTGCATAAACTTCACTGATGATGCATAAGGATGCTGAAATAGTTGCTATATGGAGATGGTAGTCCAAATCTGAATCGAATATAAACAAAACCTGCCTTGAACCCTTTTTAATCTAAATACCTGTGTTTTACAGCCCAGTAAATGAACGTAAAATATGGCGATACCGTGTAATTTTCAGTGTCACCACCGAAGTGTCAAGACTTTTCGAGTTATTTATGAGTAAAAACGTTTATTGTTCAACAAAAAAAAACAGGTTTTTAGGCGATTTTTCGCAAATAGTTCAAAGAGTAAGTATTTGATCGAACAGAATAGTGTTAGCAAAAATGTATCTAGCTTATAAAAAAAAAATGAAACAAAAATGAAGTCTATCGAGCCAGTAAAAGAAAAGTTGTAGCTCATGAAAAGTTTTCCTTATTCGTCAAATTCCAAATCGATTATTTCAACGTGAAATAACCAAAAAAATGAAATACTTTTCGGGGAAACTTATTAGAACTTTTTTAAGGTGTTTAAAACAAGCTTTATTTTTTACAAAAGTTTCTAGCATCAAAACTAAGCCAGTTACGCTCAAAATACAGTTAATTCCATTTTTTGTTAAAAAAAAGTGAAAATCTCCTCCTATTTAGCACCACAAATGAAACTAATCATTATCGTCTTACAAATTACTTAACTTTTTTATATTACCTGTAAGTTTCACCGGTTCAAAGTGCTTATTTTTAAAAGGGTTCTAGTTGAAAGAGCTTGAATGAGTCACTAATCACGAGTATATGCAAATTTTAAACAGCCGTATCTTAACCAATTTTTGTCTTACAGAAAAACAAAATAAAGCCAAAAGATTTATAAAAGCAAGACCTACATTTCTTTACTCTTTGATATTTTTCGCAACTTTTTAAGTTATTTTGAAAAAAATGAATTTCTCCAAAATAAAAAAATATTTTTTACTATGAAACCAAATTTTTTCAAAAATAAGAATTTCGAACCGGTCAAACTTACAGATCATATAAATAAACAATAAATATTTAAAGTAAATGGTAAAGCGCTAACGATAAATTTTATTTGGGGTGCGAAATAGGGGCAGATTTTCACGATTTTTTTTTACCAAAAAAAAGGGGCCAACTTTATTTGAGCGTAACTCGTATAGTTTTGGTGCTAGAAACTTTTATAAAAAATAAAAATAAAGCTTTTTTTGAAACATTTAAAAACGTTTTAATGAGTTTTTCACGAAAAGTGCTTCATTTTTTGGTTATTCCAGGTTAAAATATTCGATTTGGAATTGGACGAATAAGAATAATTTTTCATGAGCTTCAACTGTGCTTTTACTATGTCGATAGACTTCATAAATAAGTATACCATTTTTTTTGTATCTTATAAGCTACATTTTTGCTACAAATATTTTTTAGATATCTAATATTTAATTCGATAAATACTTGTTTTTGAGTTATTTGCGAAAACCCCGTCTGAAAACGTTGTTTCTTTGTTAAAAAATAAGCTTTATTATTCGCAAATGACTCGAAAAGTATTAACATAGATAAAGAAACTCTATAGAACAAAAATTGCTGATAATTAGTCAATTTATGCATTTCCGGACTTATTTTAAACGTATGTTTTTCACCCTAAGGAGGGGTGTCACCCCCCGAAGCAAAAGCAACCAACGGCATAAGTCAAATTTTGAAGTGAAGTGTAACTAGAACCTAAATCCAAATTGTCAAGCAAATACGTCCGTGACGCTGATTATTTCATTCATAGGAGATTCTGACCAATAAAAAGCTACAGAAATCTGAATTAAATCGATAATTTTTGATAATCTCCCGTCGTTAAGTATATTACGTCAGATGCCCTTCGTTGCTACGAAAAAATACATTCAGTGACATTAATGACAATTAATGTTTTAAAAATTATAAAAGTGATGACTTTCAATCGTCAAATATTTATAAAAACTGTGTGTTTAATGGTACTTACATAAATAAATTACAATAAAATTTTGGTTTTGAACAGTTTTATTCATGAAATAATCGCAACAAATTGCACTCGACCTCTGAAATTAATATAGAATTTTTGCTCTCGTGACACTTTGACATAATTTCACTCGCCTTCGGCTCGTGAAATTAAAACTGTCAAAGTGTCACTCGGGAAAAATTCAATAATTTCAAAGCTCTTGTGCAATTACTACTGATAATTTCACTCCAAAACTGTCGTTTACTGAGCTATTGGTGTATTCATGCATTGTTTATGACGACTTACATTTTTCATCTTTATTGGTATAGAATAAAATAGAACAAAAATTATTAAATGATTACATTAGTACATAGTATTATTCTATGAGATGAACAATTTTCTTTGTGCACTATGTACTATCAGCGAATATATCTACAATTTCATTAATTCGGATGAACAACTTCAACGGCGTAACCAGGATGATCCTAAGGGGGGGGGTTACAGCTTTAAACGGGCTTGATTTGTCAGCATCACATAATGGTGTTAAGCGTATAGAGCTCAAAGTATATACCAATGGGGGGGATTATAACCTCTAAAACCACACCCTGGTTACGCCTATGGACAACTTCATTTTCAATACTGCACTGCTTAAAAAACGTAAGTATGCAAATAATATAACAACACATTTTTACATATATTAGACGACAAGGTGGGGCCCTTGACATTGGGGCCTGATACTGTAAGCTTCATGCTGTGGGCCCTCTGTTACGCCTCTGGATAATTGTATCGAAATACTAAACGTAGGTAAAGATTAAAGAGAAAACCCATTTCTAGATTTAGAAATATTGTTCTAAAATTCGACAAATTGCAATTCTAAAATCTTTCAATAGTCACGTACAAAGCATTATAGTTTATTGTCATCACCATAAAAGTTCGTGAGACCGGAAAAGATTAAGTTTCTAGATATGAGATGATTCACTTGCCGAGTACACCTATTTAGATATTTACGTTTTTAAATTTAAACACACACAGAAAAATCATATACCTATAACAGATTTTTACATAATATCAGACGACAAGATGGGGCCCCTGATCGATTGGAGCCCCCCCGCAAGCTTCAAGCTGCGGGGCCTCTGTTACGCCCCTGAATAAAAATCGTTCTGGAGATTTTAATGTTTAAAGGGAAATATTTTTATCAGTCTACCAAATTCTATTCACAAATAAAATCGAAGTTCATTACATAATATCCACTAAAATTTAATGAAAACGATGTTTCTCATTATCTCCACCTCGTAAAAAAGCCTCAAACAATTGTTTATTGATATACTTTAATTAATTATAAAATAGGAATTTCCGGCTTATTAAATTTTTGCATAGCGGCGGGTAAACAACCCTTTCCAATTACCGACCATTTTTAAAATTAATTATTTTTTAATGACTCCGGTACATCCGCTATTTTAGTTGGGGTTAACAAAATCAACATCCGGTGATTAAACGAGAAATTATTTTATTTCTGTTTGGTGGAGTATAAAACACTCGATTTAATTCCTTATTTTTTGAACTGAAAATCAAGAGATGGAACGGCTAATTAGGTTATTATCTTAATAAATTAGAATAATGATACGAGGGCTAATACTTTAATTTTGAGATGTGGCAACATCGATGAATAAACGTCAAATTTTGATATCATTACCGGAAAGATGAGGTGTTTCAATTACATATTTACATTTTTCTTCTTCGTTCTTCTTTAGATATTTCTTTATTATGAGGCAGTTGATGGAAAAATGCAGGAATAAAGAAATAAAAGCTCATATTATTTATATGGTATTCATTGATCTTGAGGAAGCATATGACAGGGAGATTCTGTGGTGGACACTCAGTAAGAGAGGAGTTCCCGATGAATATGTAAATATTGTGAGAAAAATATATGAGAGAGTAAAACTGGTGTTAGGACAGGCGTGGAGGTAGGATATCTTTAATGAGCCATCTACTAAAGATATTTCTAAAAATCATCCACAACCGAGTTTATCAAAAGTTGGAGTCAGATATTAGTAATACATAGATGGGGTTCAGAAAAGGACTAGGTACTCGAGAAGCTCTCTTCGGTTTGAATGTTCTTACACAAAGATGCCTAGACGTTAATCAAGAAGTACATGTATGTTTTATTGATTTTGAAAAAGCGTTTGACAGAGTATGCCACGATAGGCTAAGAGACATTCTTGAAAAAAAAGACATAGATAATAAAGATCTGCGAATAATTCTCAACTTATATTGGAATCAGAAAGCTAACATCAAAATAGAAAACGAGATATCAAAAGCAATAGAAATACGTAGAGGAGTAAGACAGGGATGCATTTTGTCACCACTGCTATTTAATGTATATAGTGAAAGCATCTGTCAGGAAGCCCTTTTGCAAGCAAATGAAGGAATCGTAATCAATGGAGAGGTTGTAAATAATATTCGATACGCAGACGACACTGTACTAGTTGCAAGAACAGTAGAAGAATTACAACCATTACTTACAAACAAATATTGCTTGCAACAATTATGGCATAAACATTAATATCAAAAAAACCAAGTATATGGTCTTCAGTAAAATCATGACACAACCAGCACATATTAGTATAAGCGGCATTCAAATTGAAAAAGTATCAAGTTATAAATACTTGAGAACTTTAATAAACGAAACTAGAGACCAAAACAATGAAATAAAAAGACGTATCGAAATTGCCAGGGCCACCTTCATAAAGATGAGAAAATTCTTCTGCAACAGAGATATAAGCATCCCTCTACGATTAAGAATGCTAAGTGGCTACGTATTTAACACGCTATTATACGGTGTAGAGGCCTGGACTCTCAAACAGAACAACATAAAAAATATTGAAAGTTTCGAGATGTGGTGCTACCGTCGAATGCTGAAGATAAGTTGGGTTGAAAGAATCACAAATCTTGAAGTAATACGAAGGATAGGAAGAGACCCAGAAATTTTATTAACGATAAAACGAAGAAAACTCGAGTATTTGGCACCTAATGAGAGGTCATAAATACGCATTACTTCAAAATATAATGCAAGGAAAAATAGAAGGAAAACGGAATCCAGGCCGTAGAAGAATGTCGTGGATGCGGAATTTGAGAGAGTGGTTTGGCTGCACCACTAATGAACTTTTTAGGTCAGCTGTAAACAAAGTCAGGGTAGCCTTGATGATTTCCAATCTCCGATAGGAGTGGCACAAGAAGAAGAAGAGAAGGAAGTAGGATTTCATGTGAAAGTATGATTGCACCAATGCTCGGTGCTTAGTCCTTATTTATTCTCATTAGTTTTGGACCAGATAACAGCGAAACCACAGGGTAACGGTGCTTAATGTATGCTGATGATGTCGTTTTAGTAGAAAATAGTGAAAGCAACAAAAACTGGAACAGTAGAGACAAGCTCGTGTGGAAAAAGTTAAAAACTTAGTAGGACAAAACCAGAGTATTTGGAATGTTCATTTAAAAATGGAGTTACTACAAATAAAATGATATCTTTGGATGGTGGAATGACTGTAAAAAGTAATCGTTTTTAGTGATCCGTATTACAGAGTAATGGGGAAATAGATGGAGATTCATGCAATAGAATTAGGGTTTGATTGATGAAGTAGAAAGAAGCGAGTGATGCTTTATGTAGATATATAAAAATTCCAATAAAGCTAAAGGGAATATTCTATAAAAGAATTGAGGTCTTCTACCTTATAAATATGTAACTTATGCTTTCCTTCCTCGCATTATTCCACGAAGTATCTTTATTTCTGTTGATTTGAATATTCCTTCAAGGTTTTGTGTCTAGTCTAGTTTCTGAATTATAAGATGTCATAATGGGTCTTGTAGCTGATTTGTGGATTATAATTTGGTCTCAATGCTAATATTTTTGTTTAACAGAATATAATAGAAATATATCGATACATCAGTATCAGACTGCACCAACTCAAAATTTTTCAATATTGAGATAAGTATGAGGAAATGGTTAAAATATGTTTATTTATCAGTTTCAAATTACACCACCTCAAAATTCCAACTCCATTGTAAAAATTTTGACTTGTCAACATGCAGAATCGAATATTTTTTTTACAACGTCGTAGTTTCATACCGCATCACTTTGAGTTAGTGCATAATGAAACTTGATCGGTAGAACTGTTGTCAGCTACTAACTCAAAATGGTCTGTGAAAGCTGCTTGCACTGACCGTTGCTAAATTAAATGTTCGAAACAATTCAGTGATACAGACAGAGAAGAACTGTTAAGTAACTACTGGTATCTTGGTGATTTAAATAGGCAGCGAGATTTTATAGTTAACAAAGTAATGCCGGTTAAGCCAAAATATCAATATAAGAAAGAAGGGAGTCATAGAACCGAAAATATAGCTTATTACTTTGAGATGAGAAATGAAAAAATTAGAGTATGTAAAGTTTTCTTTATGAACACTTTAAACATTTCTAATAGGATAATAATGAAAAAGCATGCACAGCAATTAAAAAAAAAACAGAGCTAGGGTTTGTACAGAATGACAATCGCGAAGGAAAAAAAAGGTGGGCGACCAAGGGTGCTAGATGATGAAAAAGAATTCGTGAGGTCCCACATCAAATCTTTTCCAGTAATTGACTCTCATTATTGCGGAGCAAGAAAAATCAAATCTCTAAAGTTAGCCACCGTGTACAGACTGTACCAAGAAAAATGTAGAGGAGAACTGAAAATTCCCGTAAAACTACATTATTCCACCAAGATTTTCAACAGGGAATTTAATATTGCCTTTTTTCAGCCAAAAAAGACTATAGTGTTGTAAAAAGTATTACAACAACTTAAGTAGGATGCACATATCAGAGAAAAAAAAATCAGATTCGGTTAGAGAAGGAGTTGGATATCAAGGATTCAAAGGAAGATGACAGTACTGTAATTTGTTGCTTTCATCTCCAAGTTGTATTATCACTACCAAATGGAGATCGGAGTGATTTTCTTTTTACATGAGAACGCCTATCATGTTACAACTTCACTATATTTGATATTTCTCACAAACATAGCTATAGTTTTTTGTGGCACGAACGTATCGCAAGCAGAGTTGTTAATGAAATAAGTACGTGTCTTTGACAGTATCTAAAGAACCATGGGGACCTCAATATGAGCACATATTTTACTCCGATAATTGCCTGGGCCAAAACAAAAACAAGTTCATTGCTTGCTTGATTTTATATTGCTGTCAAAACTTAGCAATAAAAACCATAACCCACAAATGCTTAGTAGTTGGACATACTCAAAATTATAATTTCATAAATATTCGATAAAACAGAACGAGCGTGGCTGATGAAGAACAGAACCATCTCTCATCTTCTCCAATAAACCTCCTGGAGTGCCACTACTTAAAAAATGTTATTTGTTGTCGCTCTGCTTCTCGGGTGCAATACCCAGATTTCACTTTGAGTTTTTCCAGATCTTACCAACTTCTTCCACAGCTGCCGCTGATGAAGAAAGTGACAAATCAGAATTATTTTGATTTTATTATATTTTTTCATAACAAGGAAACAATAATGATTTTATAAGAAAAAAAAATACTTAAGTAATTTTATTTGATTTCCATACAAATACCCTATACAAAAGGCACTAACTGTTAAAAAATCATGTGTCGACAGTTTCATAGTGCACCAACTCAAAAAAAAATCTGAATCCTTTAAAAAAAATTTAATCAAAAATTATCATATAAAAGAACCATAAAATAAACATCTAATTCCAAAAGTTTGTTCTATTTGAAAAACAAATGGACCATTTACAACAGATTAAAAATATTTGCTCCCAGAAAAAATAAGTTAAAGTTGATTTGTGAAGAACTATGTTTTTTAAGTTGGTGCACTCTGATACTGATGTATCAATATGCTTTATTGTCATGGAAAATTGTACAATTTTATCGACAAATCTTACAAAGAGTCATGAAAACAAAACAACAACAAAACAATTTAATAAAATTACATAAATCGTCAATATAATTAAAAAAACAATAATGAAGTGAAACAGAAACAATCAATTGGAAAAATTTATATAAATTGCAAATCGCATAGTCAATCTTAGTAACTCGTAAGTTTAAAAGTTAAGCTGCTGCATATAACACCCAAATATAGTTAAAAAATACTACTTGTACAAAGGGTACTGTAATTTCTTAGTTATTGCTTAAAAAATTCTTCTACTGAATAATATGGTCTTTCAGATAGGTAGGCTTTTGTCATTTTACGGAATTTGAGGAAAGATGCTGCAGATTTAAGTTGTAGAGGGAGATGGTTGTACAGTTTTTTGGCGGAATATAATATAGATTTCTTTACTAACTCAGAAGACGGGGTCGGTAAATAGACGTCAAAGGTAGAATTTCTGGTGGAATAGCCATGATTAGGTCTTGCTGGAAAGATATGTACCTATTGTGCGTCCCACCTTGACTTTACAGTAGAGGTTCTTATGACCAACAGTGATACCAAATTTTATCAGAAACTGGTTTTATAGGTCTGGATACCGCGTATGAAAAAAAAGTTGATTAATAGCAAGCTGAAAATTTGTTAATAGCTTAAGGGTGTCTAGTCGGACAAACTTTGATATATGGGAACACTGGAACAGGGGAAGTTTTAATTGTGGAACAGGTTAAAAATTTGGAACGGTCAGACCACGAAAACGGCACATGTATTTTGTCCGACAGAACAGATTTAAACTCTCCGAACAGAGATTAAACTCTCATGCAAAAATCAGACTGCTCTTTATCACCAAATGGGCGTTTTAATGAGTGGAACATGTAGAATACGTCAAATGACAGGAATTATGTCAGGTGATAAATAGCAGTCTGATTTTTCCATGAGAGTTTAATCTCTGTTCGGAGAGTTTAAGTCTATTCTGCCGGACAAAATAAATGTGCCGTTTTCGTGGTCTGACCGTTTAAAATTTTTAACCTGTTCCACAATTAAAACTGCCCCTGTTCCAGTTTTCCCATATATCAAAGTTTATCCGACTAGACACCCTTAAGCTATTAACAAATTTTCAGCTTGATATTAATCAACTTTTTTTTCATACGCGGGATCCAGACCTATTAAGCAAACATACTTTTTTCTATAGGATAACTATTATTAATAACTTAGGAATTAATATTATTGACATTTTGTGGCTGTCAGGGGTTCTAAAACATTTTTCTTTTCGAAAAATACCTTTATGTGAACAAAATAAAAATAATTTTGTATAAAACATTTATATAATAATGTAATTAAGCGTATAAATATGTTAAACCTTAATAAACACGTAGGTACCTACAGAAATAATTAAAATACATTTAAACTATATATTTTAGCTTCTTTCTATACCACTTTCACTGCCACTGTCGTAGGGTGTAAACACATTAAACTGGCATTAATTTCATCTTGGAAATCAGTCATTAAAAAGAATAAGAATAAACTGCAATTAGGATCCAAATTTTCCAAATAAGCAATGAGTTACTCAATACAATGTTATCAGTAATAATTTTAAGCTTATTTAATATTTTTTGTTATAATTTAATTTAGGTAAACTGACCATCAACAATTATACTTTATTTATTCTCAACTGTAGGACAATACAAAACTTCTTCTTCTTTTTTGTTTTTGGTTTCGCTGCAAGGCGATTACCAGCACGATTTATAAGCGATCTTGACGTAGTCTGGTTCTAAGCCATACCAAAATCGCTGACTATGTTCTTGTAAGGAAGCTTTTGATGAGGTGTGATGATTATAATTAAATGAGATTAATTGGGTCAGGTTAAGTATGATTAAAAATTAAAACATAAATTAAATGACAAATAGCAACATAATATAACACGGATACATATAAACAGTTGAGCCTTGCAATTTGTAAGCTTATTTTGTTAATTGCTAGAAAACGCATTGCAGTTTATAAGCTTATTTGGTTAATTGCAAGAAAACGCATAATTACATTGACTGATTCTTCCGTTAAGGAACTTAGAATATTGTATATAGAGAGCGGTGTTTTGAAGTTCATGGAAATAAATTTTGTGTATATATCAAAATTAGGAATCACATTAATCGGGCATTCAAAAAAGATGTGGTTTAGATCCTCGAGACGACCACATTCACAAAAAGGATTATCTTTTATATTCATTTTATACAGATGTTGTTTTGTTAAACAATGGCCTGTGCGCATTCTAATGATGGTGGTAGTGTGTCTTCTATTTCTATATGGAAAATTTGAATACCAAGGTTTTGTAGGAAAGAAGTCTTGAATTGTTTTGTATTGCGAAGTCTTCTTCTGGACTAAAGATTTCCATTTTTCTTGGTACTCTTTTGTAATTTTTCCTCTGATGACTGATAGGGCATCCTGGGAATTCAGTTGTACTTCCATGGGTACATTCAGGTCTCTTCCTATTTTTGCCAGTATGTCAGCCTGGGTGTTACCAAATATATTAGAGTGTCCAGGTATCCAGGAAAGGAGAATTTTGGTACCATTCTCATTGGCTGAAGATATAAGTTTCTTTGTTTTTAGGGCCCTTATATCTGCTGAAGCAGATATGTTACATGTTTTAATATTGGTTATTGCATTGAGCGAATCAGAAAATATTATAGCTTTCTTTAGATGTTTTGTAGTTGCGACTTCCACCGCTTGATGTATTGCTATACTCTCTGCTTTGCTTATGCTTAGAGCTCCAGGAAGTCTTGAGGAGAAATTATATTCAATACTCGGGATGCATATCCCAAAACCTACCCTTTCTTTGTTTTTTGAGGCATCAGTATATATAAAGGTATGGTCTTTTCCATATTGTTCAGTAGTCATAAGGAATTTTTCTTTAATCATCGGGTCATATTTTTTGATATTACAATTTAGAATTGGAAGTGGATTCATTAGTGTATCATAGTCTAATTCATAGCATGGAAAATTTGGGCTTTTGTATATTTTTTTAAAATATGGAAAAAAATATTCTAATGCCGAAACCAAGTATGGTACATTATGCCTTGTATAAAAATTAGGTTTGTTTATAAGTCTTTTACGTATTTCAATTAGGAGTAATATTATGGGATGATTCTCAATAATGATGATTTTTCTTAAAAATTTAGAGGCTAACAATAATCTTCTATGTTCTAGGTCCATTTGGGCAGACTCTGCCAAGATTGCCAAATTTGGTGTAGACTTCATGCACCCCAAACATATCTTAAGTCCCTCAAAAAATACTGCATTGAGTTTGTTGTTGCATTTTTGTGATATTGGGTTGAATAGGAAGGAACCATAATCGAGATGAGATCTGATCAAGGCATTAAAAACCATTAGGAGTGTTCGTGGGTCAGCTCCCCACCAGACTCTACATATTGCACGTAGGATGTTAATATTTTTCTTTGCCTTGAGTATAATATTGTCAACATGTAAGTCCCATGATAGATGCTTATGAAAAATTATGCCTAGAAATTTCACTTCATTTTTTAGAGGAATGGCTGTGTTGTTGATTTTGATTTCTGTTAGATTATCTCTTCGCCTACCCTTTGTGAACCATACAGCTTCACATTTGTCTTTGGATAAGGACAAGTCATGTTCTGCAAGCCAGTGTAATGTGTTTTCCAATTCTTTGTTTATTTTACTTACCATGCTTTGGATATCATATCCCTTAATATACAAAACCAAGTCGTCTGCATATCCACATATTTTAACTTCATTATTGCTAATACAAAACAATTCTGCTATATAAATATTAAACAAAATGGTACTTAAGGGAGAACCTTGAGGTAGCCCCTTGGTTGCCATGAAAGGTCCCAAAAAGTCACCATCATTAGATCTTGAATATAAAAGTCTGTTCTGTAAAATTTTGAACACAATATTATTTATTGCAGATGGAATATTTCGAAGTTTTAGTTTACTATAAAGTTTGTATATATTGACATTATCATATGCTGCTTTGATATCAAGAAAGATGGCCAAAACCGATTGGGAGGATTCAAAGGCTTCCACAATTGTGGAATGAAGGAGGGTCAAGTTGTCAGCAGTGCCTCTTCCTTTTCTAAAACCTGTCTGATGGTTGGTGAATGAACAGTTATGTTCTAAGGACCAATCTAGGCGATTCTTGATTAATATTTCTAATGTTTTAAGCACACATGAGGATAAAACTATTGGTCTGAAACTACTGGCCAAGAGTGGATTTTTGTGTGGCTTTAAGATATTTATAACATTATGGTTTTTCCAATCTTCAGGAAGGTTGTCACCATTTAGACAATTATTGTAGATATTCAACAGAAAATGTTTAGCTTGTAGTGGTAGATGTTTTATCATAAGGTAAGGAATGTCGTCCATACCTGGTGCCGAATTTTTTTTATTATTTACAGCATTGTTAAGTTCCCAGATTGTAAAAGGGGAAACTTGCTCGTTTATATCGTCAAGCTCAAAATTTGGATCAATAAAAACTGCAGACATGTTCTGTAGAATTTCTGTTTTAATGTTATCTGCTGGGTTATGAAATGTCTGGCCGTAATTTTTGTTATTTGAGAATTTTTTAACTTTATTCCAGACATAGGTAGTGTTAGATTCCTTATTTAATGATTCACAGAAGTTTATGAATTTATTTCTTTTTTTAATTCTGAGGTTTCGTTTAGTTTGGGCGATTATACGTTTAGCGTTTATATAGTTCTCTAAGGAAACAGATTGTTTAAAGTTTTGAATTGCCTGTTTGCGGCTTTTAATCCAAAGTGAACATTCTTCATCCCACCACGGATTTGAAGGTTTACCCTGTGTTCTACAGTTTTTATAGGGAATTGAGTTATCTGCTACTTGATTAACTACCTCCAAAAACTCATTGTAATTAGAGTTTACCGGTAAATCAAGCATTCCTGTTATCATCCCAGTGTGGAATGTATACCAGTCTGCTCTTTTAATATTTCTCATTTTGTATGTTTGTGTATAGATGCTATCATTTTTGTTAAACTCACAGTTGTTTATTATGACAAAGGTGGGGAAATGGTTGCTATTTCCACAATCTTGTATGACACCCCAAGTAGAACATAGAGCCATATTATTACTTGCTATGGCTAGATCTACAGCGCTAAGATTATTATTAGGAGGTTGAAACAATGTTGCTGACCCATCATTTAGGATAATTAATTCTTTATCAAAAATAAAATCATAAATATTTTTTCCTCCCTTATTGGTAGGACATTTATCCCATAGGGGATGGTGAGAGTTTAGATCACCTAGTATAATTAAGTTTTCTGTAGGTATGTTTTCTATTGTTGAGCTCAAGAAAGGAAGAGTTATGGCATTATTTGTATTGGAGTAAATGTTTATTATGTATAAGTTACCAATTTTTGTTGTTATGTATTGGATTTGGTCTGAGTTGTATTTCTGAATTGTAGAAAAAATAATAGATTTCTTGATACAAGTAGCTACTCCACCATATCCGTCATCTCTGTCCTGTCTGACAACATTATAATACTTCAAAGAAAAATTAAAATCTTGTTTAAGCCAAGTTTCATTAATAGCAATTATGTCAGGGTCTTCTTTGAAAATTAAGTTCGTTATGTTTTCCCTGTTTGATTTAATACTTCTAATATTCCACTGAATAATTTTTAATTTCTTTTTTGAATTCATGATTATGTGATTTGATATATGTTTAATTAATTAAAATCAGAATCAGATTTATCCTCTTGGTCCATATAGGACTCTACGTTTAATCGGGAAAATAAATGGTTTTTAAGTAAATTTAAGTTTTCTGATGATGTATTACTAATAAAATTTAAGCATGAGTTTAAAAAGTCATTTGAAGAAAAGGTATCAATATTTTGAAAGTTTTGCGATGCACTGGATTGCCAGGCTTGATTGGAGTTTTGTGATAAATTAGCTGAGGTTCTTGATTTGAAAGGTTCTGAACGAGAAAATGAGCTAGTGGGGGAAGAGGTTGGCTTTTCTGGTCTTAATTGCTGTGTATATATACTTTTTTCATTTGGTTGCTTATCTTGACGTTTTTGCACGACTCTCCGTTTGTTGTCGGAATTCAGAACCACCTGTTGAAAGGAACGTTTTACTGTAGATGATCTAAAATTGTTTGTTCTTCGTTGCGATGGTTCTATGGTGTTAGAATTATTTGTACTGGTACTTGGAGTATTTTCTAATGGCCTGCTGTTATTTTTAAAATTTGGAAAATCTCTCGGGTTATAAATAAATTTATTATTTGAGATGTATGATTTTGGAATAGCTTCACTTGCCTCAAAAAATGTCAAATTTTCATACGCCATCAGTTCTTTAATATTCTTTTGTCTTGTATATTCTGGGCAGCTCTTGTCAATAGATTTGTGAGAGTCCTTGCAGTAAAAACATTTTGTCATGCATACGTCTTCATGTTTGTTTTCCCCGCAATTAAAACATCTTTCTTTCCCTTTACAGTTTGTTTTTGTGTGGCCAAATCTAAGACAGTTATAGCACTGTGTCACTGGGGCAATATATGTGTCCACTAGTCTTGGTATGCCATAAAAAAACACAGTTTTGGGCATAAGAACGCCTCGAAATGTAAATAGTGTCGTACCTGTGGGTTCATAAGAAGTTACTCCATCTTTAATTACTCTTCTATTTAATCTTTTTATATGTAAAATTTCAATGTCATTTCCTGTATCGCAACACCGAAGAAGTTCTTTTTCATCAATATCTGTATCAATCTGTCTGACGATACCTTTGCAGGTTACGAAGTTAAAAGGTATATATATCTTGTATCCCTGATTTAGAAGTTGAGTGTTCTTAAGTAGCATGTTAGCCGAGTGAAAATTGGCAAATTCAACTGAAACTCTATTGAGCCCTTTACTATCTATTTTTTTAACGTCATTAAGTTTGAGGTTGAATATATCTCGAGCTATTTTAATTGTATTGAATGTGCCAATTTTTATATTCGGTATATTTGTAGATTCAAGATATACTACAAAAGGTCCATGATCTTTTTCGGAGTATGTATTAACCTTTTTTTCTTCCTGAGAATTATTGTCGGAAGTCTGATTTTGATTTTTTTCGGAATTATTAGTCATTGCAATTTTAGCCGGAGAAGAAGTATCAGGATAAGGGGGGACTGAGCCCCCCTTTTCCTCACTCATTGTAAGAAAAAACCAGTCAATGAAGTATTAATAACTAGAAAGCAAAAAGAAATAAAAAGAGCAAGCAAAACAGCATAAAAGAAAGCCGCTTGAAAAAAAAAATATAAGCAAAAATGCTCAACTTACCTATATGCAAACACTTAAGCAACAACACCGGCGGTTGTTAGCTAGGTTAAGACCCTAAACTAGTGGCAAACTTTAACTGCTGCAAAACAGAAACTGTTCACACCTCGAAAGCGTAATGTCTAGTTTAGAAATATTAAATTTTTGGAAAATATTTCTTAAATTTAAAATACGCTGTCTGACGTTTCGTATTTTATTTGACGTTCACAATACTTTGTGAATACAAAACTTTACTTAAACTGTACTGACAATCTATTTTATATTTTTCTTGACATTACTTCAGAACTGTCTATACTGTCAATACATAAATTAACAACCATAGAACAACATCCACTTTTAATGTTGAATATTCTTAACCAAAAAAAGTTATTATGGTTCATTCCACCAACATACGTCTGTTTTGGATTATCGCGACAACGAATATTTCAGTGTGCAACATAAGAAGTACGAACGTAAATGGCTCTAATAATTATTCCAATAAACAGCAATGTAATTTGCAATTTATTTTCGTTCTTCATATTTTACACAATAAAATATCCGTTGTCGAAATAATCCAAAACAGACGTATATTCGTGGAATAGGGTATACGCATATCGATTATAAAATTGCTGATTACTTTTCGAAAATGGCTATCACTCACAAAAAACAATGAAAAATATTGTTTTACTTGACTGTAACGGTTAGTTTTAATTTAACATTTTTAGGGACCTACATTTTTAGGACCTTGGTAATGTCTGATTGAAAATTCTTTTGAAGAAAATCGGCATCGCCGCGCTAAAAACTCCCATAAGGATTGTATTGCCGTATGTTCGTGTACTGTAAAGTCAAGGTGGGACAGACTATAGATGTTTACGAATTAAGCAAACAGTTTCTAAAATATATAAAAAAGACGTATTAAAATCCTGTGTTTGAAGTAGCTTCTGCAATGTGTTATTCTTCTGAGACCAAACAGATATCATATTGCTCTTTTTTGTAATTTGAAAATAATTTGTAGTTTGAAAATAACATGGGATTGGACAGCTGTACCAGAACCACAAAAAAGAGGACCATAACGAAGGTGCGACTCGAACAAAAAAAAATATGATATTTTGGAAGATGCTAAACTGAGTTCCTTCGAAACAGATCTTATAGCATAGCAAGCTGAAGATAGTTTCTTCCCTAACAAATCGATATGAAGGGACCATTTAAGGTTACTGTCTAAAGAAATACCAAGAAATTTTACAGAATCAACGGTACTGATCTGGCTGTTATTAAGAGGTAAGGGTTGAAGAGCTCCTTTATAAGACAATGCTACTGTTTTATCTACGTTAAACGAGAGTAAATTTGAGTCAGACCAGGTTTTTATTGTAAGTAGATCAGAAGTTATAGTAGCATGAAGAGTTGCAATATTTGAGTTGCTCCAAGTGATACTGATATCATCAGCAAAAAGAAAGATTTTTCCATCGATTTTTAAACTAGTGATGTCATTAATATAGATAAGGAAAATTAGAGGACCCAATACTGAACCTTGAGGTACCCCACATACAATGTTTTTGAGACTAGAGTCTGTATCATTTGCTCTAACCAGTTATGCATTTGCTCCTATTATGCAACTAAAATTGGAATCAATTCAAAGAAATACCTCGAATTCCGTAGAAAAAGTAGTTTTTTTATTATCAAAATGTCGTGATTTACACAAACAAAAGCTTTTTCGTAGTCACAAAAAACGGTGGCAGTGTGAGGTTTATGGTTCAGTGTTTGATAAACCTCATGTAGTACAGAAAACATGATGTCAGTAGTACATTTATTATTTAAAAAGCCGAACTGATTTTGTGATAAAATGTTGTTTTCAACAGAAAAGGACATAAGTGGCTATTATGAGTCTCTCAATAATTTTTTAGAGTACTGTTAGTAGTGCAATAGGTCTATAATTTCAGGCATTAGATTGTTCACCAACAATATGAAGAGGAATAATGATGGCTGTCTTTAGGCACTCTGGAAATTTACCTTTCTCAAAAGTATCATTAACTAAGTGAGATGAAGACTTCCAACACATTTTCGGGGAGATTTGAGAAATTTTTTATCGATAGTCCATCAGTACTTACTACAGGAAGATTTGCTTTTGATACTATTGATTGTTTGGATTAGTTCAGATTTATCAACTGGTTTTATAAAGCGATCTTCTATCGTTTAAACATCCTACCATTTTTGCTGCTTTTATTGTTTGTTCAAAATATGACACATACCTTATTTTAATATAATTTCTTGTTTATTTACTCGATTCACTACAATGTTACATCCCAGAGATACCTTCGACTGAATCATCTGCATAGCATAAAATTTTAATAACATTACAATTTACGATATTATCGTCTCTCATTTTACATCATTATCTTATTAAATAAAAATGTATACCATTTTTATTCAGTTGCAATGCGAAGGCAAAACAATCTTATTTTTCACTTAAAACAGGGAGCGCAGTCCAGCACTCGACGATTTTCGACTTTACCTTACCTTTTAATTATCTTATTGTTTCGTCTATGATGATATTGAGCAGAAGGCAGAAGGGTGCTCAATGTGTCTTCCTGGAGGAACCCATAATCAGCCGGTATTGTTTAAGTTTCTCCTTTATTTTCAGTAGTAATTGCACGAGAGCTCTAAAATTATCGATTTGTTTCCCGAGTGACACTTTGACAGTTTTAATTTCACGACCCGAATGGGAGTGAAATTATGTCAAAGTGTTACGACGGCAACAAGTCGATAATAATTTTAGAGATCGAGTGTAATTCGCTTAGATTATTTCATAAATAAAACTGTCTTTTTAAATAATTTTAACTAATATTTTATTGATATCTTCACCTGAATATTTGCTAAACCTGTTTCTTGGTGTTCTCTGTGACAAGTTGTAAAACATTAATTGTCGTTGGTTACTCGGGTTCAAAAATTGCAATTTTTATATATTTTTTTAAATTTAACCGCGTTTATCTCGAAAACTAAGCATTTTACGAAAAAACTTGTATAGTCGGTTGGCTAAACTCAGACACAACTGGCTAGTGATTTTAGTGAGTAATTTTGCCAATTTGGTAAAATCGGCAAAAAAATAATTACTAAATAGTTAATAATTACTAAATAGTTAGTAATTTGCCAATTTTGTCAAAATTGGCCAAAAACAAAAAAATACCGACTAAAATCACTAGCCAGTTGTGTCTGAATTTAGCGAACCGACTATAAGAACATTTTTTGCTTAGAATCACCCAAAAAATACAAAAAATGTTTTGTTTTGCGAAAAATTGCTTTTTATCTGCCCTTAACAATGGGGGGGGGGGTAACAAGGCAAAACTTAATCTTACCTTCCGGCAAGATTCAGTTTTTCATTGTTCAAGGTCTCAGTTAAAAGAATAGTTGCCGGTCCTCAGGTTTTGTATACTCAAATACTTCCAGGGCCTGCACTACGTAGCCATCAAACAAAAATCATAGATTTAAATTCTTCCTCTTCTTGATGTGCCTATAAGTGACGAATGTTGGAGAATATCGTGGCAATCTTTATCTTGTCTGCAGCATGACGGGAAAGCTACACAGATTTTGTGTTAAACAAGGTTGCAAGGTTCTTTGACCAGGATGTTCTTCTTCCTGGCCTCGCTTTCCAAATATTTTTCCTTCTACGATGGCTGGTAGAAGGGCATATCTGGATTCATTTCGCATATTGTGTCCGAAGTACTGTAGCTTTCGAGATTTGATGGTGTTAAAGGTATCTCTTGGTTTTTCTTCATTCTCCTGACGACCTGATTAGTAATTTGTAAATTGCATTAAGATGCCCCAAAAAAATACCTTGAGAACAATAAAAAGATGGAGCTTAGTAGAACAAGCAAGCAATAGTGATTAACTCAGCATGAGCGACTTGCTTACCCCTTGAGAATGGGTGAGGAGGATTAACTCATGTAAGCAGGTATCACTCCACTCCGCCCCAATGTTCCAGACCATCCAATCCCCCCTCGATAGGACTCCCAGGTCAAACGCATCCAGATCATCATCGTTTAACCTTCCGATGACCAACCTTTTTTTGTTACACGGATGACCAAGGGGGGAAAAATGACCCCAGATCAAAAATGTCAAAAATGACAATTAACAAAAAAATGAAGTTTTTTTTTAATTTTTTTTATGGCATGGACTTTATGTCATTCAGCCAGTCACAACATGAGTATTAGTGTCATGTGTAGTGTGTATGTTGAGTAAGTGTCTTGTTACTTTGCAAAGTCGACGTCATTAGCGTAAAACTACTTGGAATTACACATAATAGACGGTATTTTACTAAACATCAACTTCAGAATATATTTTTTATTCGTAAAATATAGGAAATTTTTTTTATTTCAAAATATGAGGATATATAGAATGATAATAAAGTCAAATAAAAAAATAATGAGTAAAAAATTGAAAATACTTTTGAATTTATTAAAGAAAAACATACGCTGGGGTCACAATTTCCCCCGCTTGGTCATCCGAAGGTTAAAGGATCTGTTGGCCTTATATTATGCTGAAATGCTCCTTATTTCAAGTTGTCTCATTTGGACTTTTATTGTTGCTCCATAGTGTTTAGTGCTGGAGTATATTGTAATGTATGATTTTTTTTCTCACTAGGATGTTATGTGATATGATAACAGACATGATAAAAGTTCCCTCTGAATTTGCTCTACGGTCGTTCCTTTAGATATCGTATCCTAAAAACTTGATGTTGATAGTATGAGTTAGTTTATTTTCTTGTAATGCTATCCATTTTAAATGGATGTAACGACATCCATTTCATATCTGTTTATTAGTTCTTCCAGCACGTTTGCATTTGTTCTTGTGTCGCCTGAATTATAGAAGCCTATCTTCAGGTGCCTCCTAGTTTCGTGCCTTAGTTCAGCGCTTTTAAAATCGAAACATACGGAAAATGGTCAAATAGATAATCAAAATAGATCTTTCATAAGATACAAAAGACTATAAGGTTAAAAGCTAAAACGAAATAATTGTCTCAGTTGTGTTTGAAGTACACCTCTGCGGTTCGTCACGCTTTTTGAGTCCCTTACAAACTAATTAATTATTAAAATAATGATAGAGTTTTTACACTAAATTATCCTTAATTGTGTAAGATGGTAAGTTGCCGGAAATAAGTCCATTTTGTCGGTCCCTACTAAAATTTGGACTGCGGTGTTCGGCTGTCTATTTAATTTTGATAGATGACGATTTTGTTCAGGCTTTCAACATACTTAAATACGGATTATGTTGTTATGTTAACTAACACAATTAAATAGGCAAAAAACTAGAAATATGGAAATTAATGACTAAAATGCTGAACAAACTACATGGGAATAATTTAAATGTTATAAAAATGACAGCTGATTAATTCGGAAAGACCGCGTAAGTAACGTATTTAATTTGTAAAATATAGTTCCTAACTAGCCTATGATATCATCTGTCATTATTAAAAGCACAGTTGAAGTATTTGACCTTTTAAAGGTTTTTGGTGTTGTTTATTTATTTTTTTATTATACCTGCTTCATAACTTTAAGGGCCGGTTGTTCGAACGCTAATCAAGAAGTTGATTGTAATCAATCATTTATTGTAATCAATTTTCTTGATGGGAATCAAATCGCGACATGAAAAATACATGTAAAACACTAATCAGTTATTGATTGTAGGTAAAACAGTAATTAAAATATAGCTGCAGCTCTTAAATTATTAAAAATTGCTTATTATTATTATTGATTTGTAAGTAAAAACAAGAAATTAACATCAGAAAGAGTTTAATTATGTTTTATTTTAAATTAAAACCAAAATAATAAAATAAATCAGTCAACATAACCTCAAAATGCGACATATGTCAGAAGTACGCTTAATCAAATATAATTGTAATTAAATATTTGATAATGATCAGTTTTGATTAGCGTTCGAACAACCGGCCCTTAGACATAGAACTTATAGACCACTTATCAGCTGTAAAAAACTGTAAAACCGTTGAATTTTGAGAATAAACACCGATTTTAATTAAAATTTGGGTTTAAGCTCTGTTGACACTCTTCTTCAAGATCTACCCTATGCCGAACTGCGCTTTTGCCCTGGGGTGAAAACAACCCCATCTAGGGGATGGAAATTTTTTAATCAAAATAACTATGAGAGAGAATAAGAACCTACTTTTCTTGAGCTACTAATCTGCTTTTACAGACTTCATACAAAAATATTTTTCTTCATACTTCTTCTACATATTTCCTTCATCATTCTCTTTGCCTTATCCCTATGCGGGGTCGGCTTCCCTAATTGCATTTCTCCACACAATTCTATCTTGGGCCATATCAATGTTAATCCCCTTTACCAACATGTCCTGCCTTATCGTCTCCCCCCAGCTCTTCTTTGGTCTTCCTCTCCTACTCCTTCCAGGAATCTGCACTTCAGCTATTCTTCGTATTGGGTGGTTAACGTCTCGACGTTGAACATGACCAAACCATCTTAACCTATGCTCTCTCATTTTGGCATCAATTGGTGCCACACCTAGACTTCCCCTAATATACTCATTTCTAATTTTATCCTTCTTTGTCACTCCACTCATCCATCTAAGCATTCTCATTTCCGCCACATGCATTCGCTGTTCCTCTTTCTTTTTCACTGCCCAACATTCAGTTCCGTACATCATAGCTGGTCTTATGGCTGTTTTATAGAATTTTCCCTTCAGCTTCATTGGAATTTTTCTGTCACACAACACACCACTCGCTTCTTTCCACTTCATCCATCCAGCCCTAATTCTACTGCATGCATCTCCATCTATTTCTCCATTACTCTGTAATACCGATCCTAGGTACTTAAAACTATTGCTTTTTACAATCATTTCACCATCCAAAGATACCATTTTATTTGTAGTAGCTCCATCTTTAAATGAACATTCCAAATACTCTGTTTTTGTCCTACTAAGTTTTAAACCTTTTTCCTCCAGAGCTTGTCTCCACTGTTCCAGTTTTTGTTCTAAGTCTCTTTCACTATTTCCTACTAACACGACATCATCAGCATACATTAAGCACCATGGAATGTTCCCCTGTATTTTCGCTGTTATCTGGTCCAAAACTAATGAGAATAAATACGGACTAAGCACAGAACCTTGATGCAATCCTACTTTCACATGAAATTTATCAGTCTCTCCCACACCTGTCCTAACACTAGTCGTTACTCCCTCATACATATCCCTCACAATCTTTACATATTCACCAGGGACTCCTTTCTTATTGAGTGCCCACCACAGAATCTCTCGAGGAACTCTATCATATGCTTTCTCAAGATCAATGAATACCATATGAGCGTTTGTTTCTTTACTCCTGTATTTTTCCATCAACTGCCTTATAATGAAAATTGCATCTGTTGTTGATCTACCCTGCATAAAGCCAAATTGATTCTCGGATATTTCGGTTTCTTCACGTATCCGTCTATCAATTACTCTTTCCCATATTTTCATGGTGTGGCTAAGCAGTTTTATAGCCCTGTAGTTTGTACATTGTTGTATATCTCCCTTGTTTTTGTAAACAGGTACCAGTATACTGCTTCTCCATTCGTCTGGCATTTGTCCAACTTCCATAATTCTATTAAATAGACCTGCTAGCCACCTTGTTCCTGTCTCTCCCAATGCTCTCCATACTTCCCCAGGAATATCATCTGGTCCTACCGCTTTTCCTTTCTTTATTTTTTGAAGCGCTTGAGCCACTTCCTCGTTGGTTATTTTGGTGACCATTGCTGCTACTGTCTCCGTTGACTCTACAGGCTGTCTGTCAAATTCTTCATTTAATAAGCTGTCAAAGTACTTTCTCCATCTCTTTTTGACATCCCTTTCGTGAACTAGTATTTTATTATTTTCATCTCGGATACATCTAATCTGATTAAAATCTTTTGCTTTCTTTGCTCTCTGTTTGGCTATTTTATATATCTTCGTTTCGCCTTCCCTGGTATCAAGTTGATCGTATAGGTTTGAATACGCTTCTGCTTTAGCTTTTGCTACTGCTACTTTCGCTTCCTTTTTGGCGACCATATAGTTTTGAAGATCTATGTCCGATCTGGTTTCTTGCCACTTTTTATATAATTTTCTCTTCTCTTTTATGTTTCCTTGTACTTCATTTGACCACCACCAAGTCTCTTTATCTTCAAACTTCTTTCCTGACGTTTTCCCAAGTATTTCAATAGCCGTCTCTCTAATAATATTGGCCATTTTTCTCCAAATTGTGTTAGGGCTTCCTTTCATGTTCCAACATATTTTTTCTACTATTCTTTCCCTGAATAGACCTTCCTTCTCATCTTTTAGCATCCACCACTTGATTTTTTGTGGTCCTCTCCGATATTTTTGTTTAGTTTCGCTTTTTACTTCGATGTCCAGAACAAGCAGCTTATGTTGTTGGCTTACTGTCTCACTAACTATTACCTTGCAGTCCTTGCATTCACGTATGTCTTCTTTCCTTATCATGAAGTAGTCTATTTGGGATTGATGTTGTCCACTTTTGTAGGTAATAAGTTGAGTTTCTCTCTTTTTAAAGAATGTGTTAACAATCGCCATATCCAATGCTGTTGCTAATTCTAGCATGTCATCTCCAGCTTCATTTCTAGTTCCAAAGCCTAATCCCCCATGTATTGTTTCATATCCTGTCTTGGCTTGGCCCACATGTGCATTGAAATCACCTCCTATTATAACTTTCTCCTCCGCTGGAATATCACTCAGTATGTCTCCCAATTGATCATAGAAAGCTCTTCTTTCATTCTCACCCAGACCTGTTTGAGGAGCATACACACACACAACATTCAATACCTCTTTATCAATTACAAATTTCACTGACATCATTCTATCACTCGTTCTTACAACATCTACTACGTTATCTTTCATTTCACTATCAGCAATTATACCAACTCCATTTCTAGTGTTACTACTCCCTACATACCACAATTTATATCCATCACCTAGTTCTTTCGCCCTTTGTCCTTTCCACCTAGTTTCTTGAATACAAGCAATTTGAACTCTTCTTCGTTTGAGCGCATCCACTAACTCCAGACTCTTACCTGTAAGACTACCAAGATTCCAAGACCCTATCCTGATTTTTCTAACCTGCAATGGTGTTCCCCCTGAGATAGTCCTCACCCGGAGATCCGAATGGAGGCTCATTTTACTTCCGGAACATTTTACCTCAGGAGATGCCATCATTTCAGTATAAGTTTTTATTTCGTTTGGAGAAGGTCTTTTCATTATTATGGCCTGAAAAGCCCATATTCTCTACATATTTCCTTATTGAACTAAAATTTTTAATGTATGTTTTGTTCATGTGTTAATTGTTTAATATTACTTATACATTTTTCTTCTTGTTTTTTGAATGTTCTCTAATTTAATTTTCATTTGAGCTACGAGGAGGTTATGATATGGTTCAATATCCGCTCCTGGATAGGTATTAACTAATGTTATGACATTTTAAAATACTTATGGTATACCGTTGATTGAGATACCCAATATCTCAATCAACGGGTATACGAAGTAGAGAACAATTAATATTAATTAATATTAAGACAGTGTTTTATTGTTGCCTTCTGTAATTAATAAGACGATTACTTAAACATCAGACATCAGAAAAACTAGTTGAAGATTTATAAAATATAATATGTTGATTAAAAAATAGATAAAGTATGTAGTATGTATAGTGTGACCAACTAGCCCGAAAAATCCGGGACATGACCCGAATTACGAAGTTGTGTCCCGGCGTCCAGGACAAGGCTTCCGGGCCATCCGAATTTTCACCTTTTTGGTAAAAATCTATATTTTCGTTTTTATTCTAAGAATTTACATCAAATTAAATTGTTGAGACGAAAAAAAAATTTTTATCGTGGTATAAATTTTAATAGTTCTATGAAAGAAAACGAAAACTGTGGAATTTTTTTTATTTGTGTTTTAATTATCGTCTTCCGAAAAGACCATTCAAAAACAATAATAATTCATGTCACAATGAATCATGCCTAGGCATGCATGCCGCATCGAATGTACGAACGCCGAACAATGTAATGTAATGATTGCTGATGCATATTTTTTTTCGGTTTTGTCAACTACTTTAAGTAGATAAACCTCTTGAGTTCGTTCGCGAAATATGATTAATTTCCAAACCGTTGCATGCTTTGAGCCACATTCAAATCTGCTGCGTTGCAATATGATTTTTTTATCTAAACATTTATTTTATTGTCAGTACAGTAATCAGTTTGAATCCGAAAATCGATTAGTGACCATCTCGGAATTATTGTTTTTGACCCGACTTTTTCATTCCAATATATTATTATTGTTAATATGAATATGGAACCAACACACGAAAGTAAAAACAGAAAACGATATTGCACTTTCAATAAAATATTGGAAGAAGGATTTCTATTTTTGAAAAAAAAAGTAACTCTAACAGTGACATGAAGTGTGATACTTGTGGATCGGAATTTTCGATCGCCCACAGTGGTAGAGCGGATATACTAAGTCACATCAAAAGTGAAAAACACCGAAGAGGTATCTGCTCCGCGTCCAGCAGCAAAAAATTGACTTAATTTTTCAAGCCAACAGCTTCATCGAGCATTGATTTAGAGACAGCAGCTCGGGAAGGTGTTTGAGCGTATCATTTGATTAAGACCATCAAAAATATCATTGTCAACATAAAAATGTTAAATAACCAATAAAATTATGATATTAGAGTCCTATATTTAAAAAAATAACAAATGGCCCGATTTTCATTCAAAAGTCCCGGATTTTAGGTATTTTTTTTCAGCATTGTCCCGGATTCGACTGAATTGGAGTTGGTCACACTAAGTATGTATGTAAAAATACACCGATACAATGGGGTCTTGAAGAACTTGATATCGAATTAAGCACGACTCACGTACAGATTACTAAACTTACGTGCATAGAAATCGACCCACTTAAAAATTTGGTCATTTTTGATGTCTCATATTTCCTAAGACTGTTGGCCGATTTAAGTGATTTTTTTAATATGTAAGTCATAGCCTGATACTTTAACAATATAGCTGTAATAATATTGTTGCTAAACAGGTAAATTTTTATTGAACCTATATCGGGTGTACGAATCAAACTGTGTTTTTTTCTCAAAGTTCGCATCACACTGTAAAATATTCTAGGATTTATAAAACACTGAAATGAAAACCCAACTTTAGCCTTAGGCTTTCTTAACATTCTGTTTTTTTATTCATTCGTTTAAGTTGGATAATAAAAAAGATAGGTACTTTCACAACTAGACATATTCTTCATCAATACACGGCGTTTCTAAATAAGTGACTAGCGAGACAAACTTTAAGGGGTTATTCTGCATGAAAAAATAATGACAGTTTGCTTTCTAAACGTATGTTTGCAAATGTTTCGTTTCCGAGATACGGGATGTTGAATTTTTTCTTACAAACTGGCGATTTATTTATTGCTCTAAAACCAGTTGAGATATGCAAATGGAATTTGGTAGGTTTTAAGAGATAGTTATTGCCGATTTTTTGGCATAAAATTAAGAATTTTATATTCACCATTGGCGTGCATACGGGTCATATTACCCAGTCATGGGTCATATTACCCAATCATATTACCCGTATGCACGCTAATGGTGAATATAAAATTCTTAATTTTATGTCAAAAAATTCACAATAACTATCTCTTAAAACTTACCAAATAGCATTTGCATATCTCAACTGGTTTTAGAGCAGTAAATAAATCTTCAGTTTGTAAGAAAAAATTCAACATCCTGTATCTCATAAACGAAACATTTGCAAACATACGATTATAAAGCAAACTGTCATTATTTTTTTATGCAGAATTACCCCTTAAAGTTTGTCGCACTTATTTAGAAACACCGTGTATTGATGAAGAACATGTCTAGTTGTTAAAGTATCTAACTTTTTTATTATCCAATCCAATATAAACGAATGAATCAAAAAACAGAATATTAAGAAAACCTGAAGCTGTAGTTGGATTTTAATTTCAGTATTTTATAAATGCTAGAATATTCCACAGGCTGATGCGAACTTTGAGAAAAAAACACAGTTTGATTCGTACACTCGGTATACACTAAACATTTACCTGTTTAGCAACAATATTATTACAGCGATGTTGTTAAAGAATCAGGCTATAACATATTAAAATAATCACTTAAATCGACCAACAGGTTTGGGAAATACGAGACATCAAAAATGACCAAATTTTTAACTGGGCCGATTTCTATGCACGTAAGTTTAGTAATTTACACGTCCGCAGAATGCTATTCACCGATCGTGGACGTGTTATTTTTGAAAATTTTGTATCTTTCAGCTTCAAACTTAATAATATAGATGGACGCCGTCCACAACATATAACAACTCTACCATATCGTCGGCCTCATATGAAAAGTGCTTAAGTCCAAATTAACATATTTTACAATAGACGAAAAAAACTGATTTAAAGAATGGTTTTGACTTAAAACTTTATCTTATTTGACACAGTTACTTAGAATAGTGTCAGTCAGCCTTCTCATAAAGATAGGTCTATTTTTAAAATATTATTACTTTAAAAATGGAGTTCGGCATTTTTCATTTTTGACATAAGGAAAAAAAATTGGAGTTAGGCACATTTAATAGCCATGTCATGAAAGTCATGAAGAAATGTGCGTAACTCCATAAAAATGGTCTCCAAAACTAAGCTGTGAAAAATGCTTAAAGTAACGTTTACACGTATCCAGTAACTGGCGCCAGTCTCACTGGAATGCGAGTCCTTGATTAAGACAGCGCTGGATAGGTTCGTTTACACGTATCCAGTAACTGGCGCCAATCTCACTGGCACTCTTATTAAAAATCCTAATACTGCCACTGAAACCACAGGTACGACAGCGCCAACGACTGGAACGCTGTGTTTACACGTATCTACAACCACTGGCACGGGGTTAAAGGGGACGCGGACGAGGGCCACTGGCATGAAAATAGACCAGCTTTCTATTCAAGACAGCGCTGGCAGACAGCGCTGGACTGGAGCAAAAAAGCGTTTACATGATGCCACTACCATGCCAGAACTGTCGTTCCAGTGCGACTGCCGCCAGTTACTGGATACATGTAAACCTGCCTTTAGTCCCACAAGAAAAACGAATGTGGGGTTTTAAGGATAATAATGCTACTTAAAGGTAATTAACACAAAAACTATAATAATATGATCAAATTGAACTTACCTTCAATAAGTTTACACTATTTCCTTAAAATATGTTAGCTTATAATACTTTTCTTGAAGATATAACACAGCAGCTCAGCAAAAGTACATCTAACCTCAATGATAATGATGGACTTTGGCAAGTTTCATGTGATTCACCAAGGCCGTGGAGTTGGGTAGAATTCTTTTGTGTCGTTCTAGCGACATCTATTGACCTTTTTGAACTTTTTTGTCTTGCTATACATACGTAACATAAATATTAATCAGATGGCGCAAAAATCTCATTTTTGATTATTTTGGGACTTACGCACTTTTCATATGAGGCGGACGATATCGACAATAAGTCTACGAGAAGTGCAGGATAAATTGAAGATGGAATTACAAAAAAAAAATATGTATATCTTTGTATTCACTTTATAATGCTCAAAAAATTACGGGATCTGGATTTCAAAGTATATTTTTTTTATAATTCTCGTATCAAAGTTGGTCGTGAAATTAGGCATTATCGATTTTGGGGGCGACCCAATATAGATACTGTATATTTACGTTTAAAAATAATTATATAGGTACTTTAAGTTTCAAGACCCGACTTTTTCTCTATCCGAAATTATCTGTAACCTTGGGGGCCTGTATACGGTTCTGAAACTATAATGACCTTTGACCTATTGACCCCAAATTTAATAGGATTTTTCTTTGAGTATGAGGAATATTTTTCCAATTTTCTAAACTCTAATTTACTTCAAATTATTATCATATAGAACGGCATACTGGCAGACATACAGCCAAACAGACGGACAGACAACGACACGCTTCAGGAAGGAAGTTTCGGGTGCGTAATAAAAGCATTGAATATCAGATTTTTCATAATATTATGCTTCTTCAAGGATCTAAGACACGTATTCTTCAGATAATATTTTTGGCCCGTCGGCCCGTTTCGGTATTTCATAGATAGAGTACGCCACTGCATCAGCTTTACTTAACACACATAAAGGATAAGTCCAATTAAAGAAAAAACAAACTGATTCGCGTATTTATTACTAATTACCCACTACCAAATGATAACATGAAGCAACAGAAGGCCTAATGGATTTTTAATTTGACAGATGTTACGACGTTTCTCGGTACACATAGCAATAAAAAATATATGTTGAAACCCGTATTAAAATTAGAATTTATGTCAAGTTTTTTCTTCGAAAAAGAAATTCTTGTTAAAATATTATAGCTTAAAGTTTAATTGATGTACTACTAACTAGTTCATCCGCATTCTAAGCATATTGTGAGAAAAAAAAGAGGGAAAGAAATGTTTACTTATTTTTTTTTCAAAAATGTAATAAAACTGCAAAACCTTTATAAACTAGGTTTTAATATACATATCAGCATGAGGTGATTAATGAAATTACAATAACATGACATAAATATACGACAGTAACTAAGATGAGAAATAACAAACATAGTTCACAGACTACTACATTCACCCCAGCTTAATTTTTCAACAAAGTCTTTAAGGTAAGCAGGAGCGTTTCTTTCCCTTGTACACTTGTACCTCTTCTAATAAAAATGTCTTTATTTTCTTCCCTCAAATCAGTTCAATGCCTCCCTCTTCCAAAACGTTAACAGGAGAAATATTTGTATTTTCCTCACATGTATCACTCAATCTAGGGCTTGGTGGATCCTTGATAAACTGTTCATTACAAAACTCAGAGTCCGATCCAGTAACATTGTCACAGTTAAGTAGAGATACATCTCCTCGTGGTGCAAGTTGTCTTAAAGCTTGATAAACTATTCATTACAAAGCTCAGACTCCGATCCAGTAACATTGTCACAGTCAAGTAGAGATACATCTCCTCGTGGTGCAAGTTGTCTTAAAGCTAATGTTGTTTCTTTGCCATCTTCACGTCTAACAGCAGCATAGTTCGGATTTGCTTCAATTAGTTGCACTTCTATTTAAGATCTACCTCGAGCAAACTCTAAAACTTTGGAAACGCAAATGCAAAAACATGGGATTACCGATCAACAACAATACAATATACACTTTGTCATTTGCAGACGACCAACTTGTACTAGCGCAAGACTACGATGATATAGAATATATGACAAGGAAATTAATAGAGGAGTACAAAAAAGGCGGTTTGGAAATAAACATAAAGAAGACCGAATATATGTGTATCGGTGGGACACAGCAGGACCTTACACTGGGGAATGGCGAAATTATTAAACATTGCGACGCATATAAATACCTGGGTATGACCATCACACAAGAAGGAAACGTAGACCGGACGATAGAAGAAAGAAACAACCAGGGAAGAAAAGCAATTACTCTTCTCAATAGCATCCTGTGGGACCAGTCAATATCAAACAACAACAAACATAGAATATACAATACAATTGTTAAGAGTATAATCACTTACAGCAGTGAAGTATGGCAAATAAAAGAAAGATACAAGAGAAAACTTGAAGCAACAGAAATGGATTTCTGGAGGCGCTCAGCAGGAAAATCAAGATTAGAAAGGGTAACCAACAACAGAATTAGGGAAATAATGAATGTGAAACACACAATAGTAGATGACATTAGTACCAAACAGCTTAGATGGTATGGACACGTACAAAGAATGTCCGAAGAACGACTCCCGAAACAAATCCTAACGTGGACCCCTCATGGTAGACGAAAAAGAGGAAGACCCCGCCTTAGTTGGAGAGAAGGCATAAATCGAGAAATGAGAGAAAGAGAATTGGATGAAGCCCTTTGGATGGACCGAAGTGAATGGCGACTAGGCATCGGAAGACGTAGGAGAACGTTTTAAAACCGATATATATATATATATATATATATATATATATATATATATATATATATATATATATATATTTATATATATATATATATATATATATATATAAATATATATATATATATATATATATATATATATATATATATATATATATATATATATATATATATATATATATTTATATATATATATATATATATATATATATATATATATATATATATATATATATATATATATATATATATATATATATATATATATATATATATATATATATATATATATATATATATATAGTTGCACTTCTTCAACAAGAGGGTAATATTTGGAGTGCCTCACATTCTTTTTCATAAACACTTTTCCGGGGATTATCAACCACGAAGGAAGTGCAGTTCCATTTAAAGCTTTTCTATAATGATGAAACATTCGCTCATGAGGGGTACTGTTTGTAGCCGTACACAAAAGAGAACGAATTGAATAAAGAGCTATATCAACTACTTCTTCCCACTGTTCAGTTTTTAATTTTTTAGATTTTAAAGCAAGAGAAATAGTTTTCCATATAATTCCATTATATCTTTCTGTCTGGCCATTGCCTTCAGGATTATACGATGTTGTTCGGCTTGTCGGTATTCCTTGTGAATGGAGAAACGTTTTTACTTCTTGAGACATAAATGCCCCCCTTGATCTGAATGGATGTGACTAGGCATTCCAAATAAAGAGAATAAGTTTGTAAGACACTTCACAACAGTTTTCGCTGAAACATCTGGACATGGATATACAAAGGGGAATCGAGAATATTCGTCAACAATTGTTAGGATATATTTGTTATGAGATCTAGATGGAAGCGGTCCTTTAAAATCCAGAGACACTCTTTCAAAAGGCGAAGTTGCTTTAATTAATCTCCCTTGAGTTTTCAAAAATTTTGGTTTTATTTCTGCACCGATAGGACAGCGATTGGTCATTTCACGGACTTCATCAATAGTATATGGTAAGTTACGTGTCTTTATCCAATGGACCATTCTGGTTATTCCTGGATGACACAAGGATTGATGTAGTTCAAATAGACTTGATCGAGGATTTATTGAACAGCATACTCGTGAGAAAGTATCTGGAACTACATTCTCAACTCCTGGTCTGTACTGAATATCGAAACTGTAATATGATAGTTCAAGGCGCCATCTGATAATCTTCTCATTTTTTATCTTACTAGTGTGGCGCATATTGAACATAAAAGACACAGACTTTTGATCAGTTATAAGTCGAAAATGTTTACCTATCAAGAAATGTCTCCATTTTACAAGCGATTCCACTATTGCATAAGCCTCTTTTTCCACTGATGAATGATTTCTTTCACTTTTTGATAAAGTTCTTGAAAAGAAAGCAACAGGTCTTCCTCCTTGGCTAAGAGAAGTAGCAATATAAAAATCTGAAGCATCAGATTCAACAACAAAAGGAATCTTGTCATCAATTATAGTAACAGCTGAAGAAATAATTTCAGATTTAAGAATTTGAAAAGCTTCAGCTGCTTGTTCTGTTAAAGGAAAAGTACTGCATGTGACTAGTTTTTGTATCTTGTCTGAAAATTGTGGGATAAATTTGGAATAATGTGCAAACATTCCAACAGTTCTCTTTAGTGATTGTGAATCGTTTGGTAAGGGTAACTTCTTTAAAGGTTCAAGTCTTTCAGGATCAGGTTTTAAGGTCTGATTCTCTATTTGATAACCCAAAAGTTTGATTGAATTTAGTGTATAAGAAATTTTATTTTAATTTATTGTTAAATTGTATTTCTTCGCTACTTCCATAAATTTATTAAGATTTTCATTATGCTGTTGTTGATTTAATCCACAAACAGTAATATCATCAAGATAGGCATATACTCCTTTTAAATTTTCGGATTTAATAATACCATCGATAACCCTTTGAAAGCAGGCCACTCCGTTGGTTACCCCAAATTGATATAGTTGGCCGTTGGCTTCAAAAGCAGTGTATATTTTCTCTTCATTTTTGATTGGAATTTGATGGTACGCATTTTTAAGATCAATTGTACTGAAGACAGAATATCTTGCTACTTTTCTAACAATATCTTCAACATCTGGGAGAGGATAGGCATCTAAGTAAGTAAATTTATTAATCGTTTGTGAATAATCTACTACCATTCGCCTTTTGTGCGTTTCACTTTTTGTAATAAGTACTTGTGCACGCCAAGGAGAGTAGCTTTCCTCTATGATTCCATTCAATAGGAGATTCTTTATCTCGTCAGTTATGAATTTTCTATCTTCAGTTGAAAATTTTCTTGATTTAGTTGCTATTGGTTTGCACTCATTTGATAGATTGGAGAATAATTTGGGCAGCTCTATATTTAAGTATGCCAAACTACAGATGTTATCCACACGGTCAATAACTAAAGGCATCTTTGAGCTAGCAAAAGTGATTTCTAGGGAAGAATGTTGTTTAAGCAAGTCGTGACCTATTAATACATCAGCACATAAATCTTGAATTATTGATAATTTGACATTTTTATAGGAATGTCTGTTTATTTCTAAATTAACAAAGCAATGTCCTGAGATAGTCAATCTGAGTGCTGTTGAAGCCATTAGTATGCTTGCATGACTTCTAAATGTTTTCACTTTTATAGACAATGCATAATTCTTACTGATATATGACTCAGAACTACCTGTGTCTACTAAACTTTCAGCTGTATTTCCATTCACCTTTATTTTAGTAACACTTTTAGATAAGCATTGAGGGGCAGCAGCAAGATTTCTAAGATTCGACCTAGATGTAGTAGTAGCTAAAACGGCAGCTGACGCTAAATTGGACATCTGAAGCCTACATACCTTGGAAAAATGTCTAACTTTCGAGCATTTCTTGCAAACTTTTTCTCTAGCAGGGCATAGGCTACGAGGATGTCTTTCAGTTGATCCACAAAAGTAACGTTTCCAACTTTTCGCAGCGGCAGAAGCATAATTAGTTTGCTCTCTGGTTTCGGATGAAATCGCATTAATAATTTGTACAGGTGTTATATAAGCATCAGAGTGTTTTGAAGCTGACTCCAGAGACTGGGCTTTCAGTATGGCATCTTGCAGAGTAATACTGTTGTTTTCTAGTAAACGTTGTCTTATGTCATTAGAAAGAATCCCACTAATAAAAAAGTCTCTTATATAATCTTCTCTATTTTGATCTACAGAAACGGCTAGAAAATTACAGTCTTTGGAAAGCACCTTAAGATGTTGAACGTACTGATCTATATTTTCATCAGTTTGTTGTCTTTTAGTCATTAGGATATGTCGGGCAAAAATTTCATTTTTGGGTTTAAAAAAACTGCTTCGAGAATACTTTTGGCTTCAGAATACTTTGTACAATCAGAGATAAGTTCATAGATATTGTTGCTTACGTAATTTACTAGTAGTTTGAATGTATCCTCCTCTGAGACATCAACTATAGAGGAAATAAAGTTTTCAAAAGTAGCTTTCCAATGTATCCATTCTTGAGACGATCTAGAAGAGTTTGGATCTGCATCGAATCTGTCTGGTCGTAGTAGCTTATCCATATTTGATATTTCTTGTATATTAAATTGTAATAAAACTGCAAAACCTTTATAAACTAGGTTTTAATATACAAGAAATCAGCATGAGGTGATTAATGAAATTACAATAACATGACATAAATATACGACAGTAACTAAGATGAGAAATAACAAAGATAGTTCACAGACTACTACAAAGAACACCGTTGAAGATATGATAAAAAAGATTAAAACTGAGTTGAACAATGTTCATCATCATCATCTTCATTGGCTCTACAACCCATGGTGAGTCTTGGCCTGTTCCAGAATCAGCTTCCATTCCTTCCTATCCTTCGCCTTGGTTTTTCGGTTGAACAATGTTACGTAATGATAAAGGATTACGTTTTTATGTTTTATTCTAAGCACTTGGGTCTTTTTGTTTCTTTGTTATATTCATTCCCGGCCCATATTTATCTTCTTGTCTGACTATTTAAATAGCCTTATTCTCCTAATCAACTATTTATAATGGGAAATAAGCCACAATTTTAAAAAGAGATAATTAAAAAAAAAAATTAAAAAGAGAAAAATCAAAGAAGCGGCTCTAATTATGCTAAATGAAACCAATTGTGTCGCAACTTCCTCGGTAGAATGCAGTAGGATGTGGTTACTCATACTGAAAGAGGAAGTTAATAGAAAGAAAATACCACGATTAGTAAGTCAATAACATATCGAGTTAGTATAAATTTTATATTTTAGTATTACTTATTGTATATCTATGTGTTATTAATATTATTTATAATTTAAACATATTAAAGTCAGAATTTGGTATTAGTTTTTTGCAAGTAAATTAAATGTAATGTAAGTGTTTTTTCCTGGCTTTCCCTCGTGATTTACTATAGAATCTCTAACGCGAGAATTTTACTGTCATCGTTGCATTTGGTTGTCTTTTTAAAGACAGATCACATGCTATGATATTTTTTGGGACAGATATTCTTGACTCTTGAGTTGGGATTGCTTTCATGTAATCGAATGAACTATCTTTTAGTAAAGTCGTCCCAGGAACGCAACTCTTAAATATTGACGATATCATTTTAAAGTCTTCTACTTTAAAATGTATAATATACGTCTGAATTGCCAATATAAATGAGTCGGATTAAATAAATTATTAGAAGAATTTTTTACTTAGCAACAACATTTTGGTTTATTTTAGTAGTATTTTGTATTTTGACAACGAAACCCGATTTGGGCTTCGAAACGTTAATAAAATCTTTTTTTGGTAAAATTGTGGCTTATTTCCCATTATAAATAGTTGACTATAAAAATGCCACAAGGAAATAGCTTCAGAACAACCTTATTCTCCTGTTGAGTTTTTTTATTTGTGTGTTGGTTCCACTCAATTTTTCTATTCTTTATCCACCTAATTATTCCTTCGATTTTGCATATGTATTTTACATTTTTGTACTCTCTCTCTGTCTTAATGTTTTAACCGTTATTCTACTCCATTTTCTTCACATTTCCGTTGTTTCTAATAATCTTTGTGTTGAATTCTTATTAGCTCGGATTTCAGCAATTATTGGTCTAACCATAGCTTTAGGTAGGTATATATTCTGCTCTTTGCTTCCATTGATAAGAACTGATTTCTCGCAAATAAAGTCTCCCAAGCATCCACATGTTCTGATCGATTTAGTTATTTGTTGCTTTATCCCTTCTTCTATTTTTGGTCGATGCCTTCTTCCAGCTAATATTTCCAGGCCATTACATTCTGCCATTCTTCAACTCTAAGTTCTTCTTTTGCCATGGTATCGTCCATTTCATCACTGCATGATCTTCGGGGTCTACCTCTTCTTCTCTTTCCTATTGGGTTCCAATTAGAAATCTTTGATATCCACCTTATACGATCTGTTCTTCTCACGTGTCCATATCAAATTAAAGCTTTCTCTTCCATGTAGCTCAGTATGCCTTACTCTACTGCCATTCTTATTTTTATCTCCTTCTTTATAGTACGATCCAGTCTTGTACTACAGCCGTTTCTTCATTTTGGTTGCTGTAATTTTAGACCTGTTACGTTTGTTTATTACCCAATTCCTACTCCGTAAGTCATTACATTACGTATCAAGATGTTATATATCCTCTTCTTTGTATTTTGCAGTTCCTCACTGGTTCTTGTTCTATTGTTAAGTATTCGATGGTTTGTAGGTTTATTTCCAGTCCATTTTTTGTGTATTCCTCTTCTAGTTTTTGGATTTTCTTCATCTTGAGCTGTTACCATTTGGTCATCTGCAAAACTTAACGTGTACTGTACAAGAAGTCGTGCAGGATTGACATTCCCATACCTTCGCATTTAATTTTCCATGCCTTTAATATTTGTTCTAGAAATATCTTGAACAGCGGTGGAGATGTATGAAACATTAAATGTTTGTGGTCTGTTTTGCCGATTATTTATCGACAATCTAGTGCAAAAAACGCGATTTTTTCGATTTTTTGCACTCGATTAAGAAGCTAAATAGTTCTAAAACATTGAAAAACCTTCAAAATTCCGATGTTTGAAAGTTAATAAGTTAATTTGGTGCTTCACAAACTGCAAATCGTTATTTGTTAATAACTTTCACTAAAACTAACTTAGAACTTTAGCATTTCACCCAAAGTTGGGTATTGGGGTACTCAACAAACACTCAAAATTTGAGACCGATCCATTAGTTCGTTTAAAAGTTATTCTATTTGTTTATCCCAGAGACCTTTGTTTAGCTAAGTAAAGGAATACTTTAATAAATAAATTATCTTTAATAAATAATTAATTAATAAAAACAATTAATGTATTAAAGTGTACTTTAACTTTTTCTATGATCATTAATGATACTATGATTAAAAAAATAAAGTTTTGCAAAAAAATATTTTTTCAAGATCGTTTGAGCAAATTGTGAGACTTGAAACAACAAGACTGTTTATTAATTAATAAATTTATAAACAAATTGCATACTTTTAATGTACGTAGAAATTACATACAAATTAAAAAGAAAGATCAAAATCCATTGAGTAGATCCGGAGATACATAAAATTGTATTAGTTTGAAATTGATTTTTCGGTATTTGAACTCAGTGGATTTGTAGGTTCACCTTAGTAACCATTTGAACTACATTTTTGAAAATTCGTAGAGCATTCTGTGAAGGTACAATGTTTGTGCAATTTTTTTAGCAAAAAGTACAATTCCCATTCTGTAAAATGGCATCAATGAGATTCCTTAATTATTATAAACAAATTAGCTGTGAATTAAAAAAAACACATGGCTAACTTTGGCCCAAATGAACCTAGCTAAATTTGGATTGGAATAACTTTTAAACTAATCAATGGATCGGTCTCAAATGAGAGTTTATTAAGTACATACTCCAATACCCAACTGTGGATGAAACCCTAAAGTTTTAAGTTAAATTTTGTAAAAGTTATTAACAAATATCGATTTTCATGTATTTTGCAATTTGCGAAGCAACAAATTGACTATTTAACATTCAAAAATCGGCATTTTGAATCTTTTTCAATGTTCTAAAAAATAAAATTTTGTAATTTTACGTCAACAATTTAGCTTTTTAATGGGGTGCAATAAATCGTGTATTTTGCACTAAATTGTTAATAATTAAAAAACGGACGTGAACTCTACGCAGGAATCAGGTAGGTTTTCTTCCTATAGGTCTACAACAACTAAAAAAGTAGTCAGCTACCTGGATATTTCAGTGCCCTGAGAAAATCCTTATTTCTCTGGACTACTACACCTTTGATAGTTTGAAACCACTTATCTGGCAATTTGTGTACCTAAATACAACCAAAAGTGTTAGTAAAAAGTACATCCGGACGATCAGGAACAGCTTCACTTGCTTTGTACTTTGTATTTGAAATTTCTATGATTAATAAATACTTCTAATCTAAGATCAAGATTAAGCTTTACTATATTTTAATGTTATTCTGCTATTTGGGACTGACCCAAATCCAAAAAACCAAAAAGTGTTAAAATGGGTACAGCCGTTCTTGAGTTGAAAATATTGTAACTAATACAAGTTGTGGATTTGTTTGGAACTTGTATGATCTAAGAACAAGTAACTAAAAATAATAAAATACCTTGGAATTACACTTTCAAGTGATAGAGATTTCTACAAAGAAGTGAATGATCAAGTACAAAAAGGAAATAGACTAGCAGGATGTTAATAACACTATATGGCGAAACCGACATATTAACACTGATAAAGACAGTGTAAGAAGATCAACAATAACATATGCATCAGAAACAAGACCCGATACAGCCATAACACAAAGATTATTAGAATAGGCAGAGATGAGAGTACTGAGGAGAATTACAGGAAATACGCTGAGGGATCGAAAGAGAAGTGAATACATTAGAAGAAAATGTAACGTATTCTAAAATGTTTAAATTATCGCACGACCTTTTTCTTGATCTGCCAATACTTCTTCGTCCATTTGGTGTCTTATCTCGTGCTATTCGTACTGTACTATACTATACTGTACTGGTATGTGTACTCGTGCTTTCGTAAAATGTAACGTACAGTGTATAAATCAAACAGATCAAACAGATGACCGAAATGGTTCAAAATGTAAAGGATAAACACTTAAAGGCAGATAAATTAACCAAGAAGAAATCATGAATGACAGATGAGATCCTGAAACTAATGGACGAAAGAAGAAATGTCAAAAATGACCCCGACACATATAAAACAATCAATATATTAATAAGAAGGAAAATTAGAGAAGCAAAAGAAAAATAAGCAATGGAGAGATGCCAAGAAATTGAGACTCTACAGTCAAAGTACGATAGTCACAATGTACAAAGAAAAGTTACAGAACTCACAGGTGGACTAAGACGGAGACAGAGAGACAATCTAACTGATTCTGACGGAAACATCATCTTTGACCAACAGAGTAAAATTAGAATGTGGAAAGAATATCTAGAAAAACTATTTGAAGACCAAAGAGATAACACCTTTGAGTTAGAAGAAGAGGTAAATGATGAACCAAGAATATTACAGCAGGAAGTTTACTCTGCCATAACACAGCTAAAGGATGGCAAAGCAGCAGGTCCCGATAATATACAAGCAGAACTACTTAAACTGATAGACAACGAATCAATAGAAATAATCACAAAGATATTCAACAACATATACAACTCTGGAGAAATACCAACAGAATGGCTGAAGTCTGAGTTTATTGCACTTCCAAAAAAAACAGGAGCCAAAAATGCGAAGAATACCGTACGATAAGCCTGATGAGTCATATCCTAAAATTGTTCCTAAAGGTAATCCATACGAGAATTTACAAGCTATGTGAAAAGCAAATTTTGCCCAACCAGTTCGGGTTCGTATTGAAGCTTTCGGGTTCATTCAAATACTGTTGGTACGAGAGAGGCTTTGTTTTCAATACAAGTCTTATTCCAGAGATGCAGAGACGTCAATTGCGAAGTATACGCATGTCTGGTTGATTACGAGAAGGCGTTTAATCGAGTACAACACGCTAAGATGATGCAAATACTAAAAGAAGCAGGAATTAACAACCAAGATCTGAAAATAATTAGAAACCTTTACTGACGGTACTGAAACCTTTACTCAGAGTTGACAGTGAACACACCGAATATGTGAAAATCATGCGTGGAGTGAGGCAGGGCTGCATTTTGTTCTCCCTAATTTTCAATCTTTACTCTGAAAAAATATTTATCGAAGCTTTGCACGAACCTGAAAAAGGTATTCTACTAAACGGGTATCGGCTAAATAACATCAGGTATGCAGATGACACCATAGTATTTGCGGACAACCTAGAAGACCTACAAGTTCTCATGAACAAAATCACGTATTATAGTCAACAATATGGACTCAATATAAACGTAAAGAAAACAAAGCTTATGATCGTCAGCAAGAAAAAGATAACAGAAGGTCAACTCTATATCAACCAAACCCCTGTAGAAAGAGTGAGGCACTACAACTACCTCGGCACCATAATAAATGAAGAATGGACCAACAACCAAGAGATAAGAGCGCGCATCGGATAATCTAGATCAATTTTCAACCGTATGGGCGCGTTTTTCAAGAGCCACAACCTTTCTCTTGGTATAAAAGTAAGACTGTTGAGATGTTACGTCTTCTCTGTCCTTTTATATGGTGTTGAATCATGGACCTTGAACGAGGATATGTGCCGAAAGTTGGAAGGATCAATCCCATGGACTGATCGAGTCACAAATGAGGAGGTCCTTAGAAGAATGGGGAAGAACCGAGAGGTAATGACCACCATCAAATCTCGAAAGTTGGAATACTTTGGACACATTAGCGAAATGAATCCAGATATGTCCTCCTACAAGCCATCCTGCAAGGAAAAATATTTGGAAAGCGAGGTCAGGAATAAGAAGAACATCCTGGTTAAAGAACCTCAGAACCTGGTTCAACACAACATCTGTGCAGCTTTTCCGCGTTGCTGCAGATAAGGTGAAGATTGCCATGATGATCGCCAACATTCGTCACGGATAGGCACATCAAGAAGAAGAAGTGTATAAATGAATGGGCACTAAGTCGAAAAAAGAATGGAATAACCACATAAGCAGAGTGGGAGAGACCAGTATGGTGAATATAGCAAGAGATAAATTACCAATCGGTTTAAGAACTATCGGCCAAACGCGCAAAAGATGCGGTGACCTTCCATAGAGTTCCCATTTTTTATAAAGAGGAAGATGAAGAGGAAGAATAAAAAGCAGAAGAGGAAGAAGAAGAAGAAGCATGACCTAGTATAGCAAAGAACTATAAATTCATTGCTGATGACTATTTTTTTTATTTTTCTATCCTAATCTTAATTGAGCCGACATTCTGCCGGCTTTCCTTATAGGACAATCTGTACAATTTTAATAAGCTTGTGCCTAGATGTAATTCTTGCTTCATAAAATTCAAATGGGCAAAAAATGATATCTCGATTACTCCAAAAGCAGTAAAGACGACATTGTAGAAATACGTCGAGGTGTCTGATACATCTCGAATCAATTAAATAATTATCTTCTTGGCCAGTGACGCACTGAGAAGTAATAAACTCCGTAGTCGTAAAGTGTCTTCTTTATTTGATTGGATCTTTAACGTCCCAAAAAAACTTCACGTTGACAACTCGTTTACTTCGATATAGTTATTAAAAGAAAAAAATATTGGAAATACGTAAAATTCTTCATGCTACTAATGCTTTATTTAATTCTTAATTTTCTGTATTTAATTTTTTTCAAGATTTATTGCTTCAGTTAACATCCAAGATTTATTGGTTTACAGTAAGGTCTCTTTTTATGCGGATTATTTTTATGCGGTTGGTATTTCATTCAAAAATGTCTATTATTAACAATTAATACAATTAATATTAACTATTCGACTATTCCCATCCAGTAGTCTGAGAGTTTGCAATTCGGGTATTCCCCTTGTTACATGATGTACCATGCAGCTATTATATCAATCTGAATTTCGCATTGAAAGGTATTATAAATATAAAAGTATTATATAACCTGTAATTGTTTTGAAATTAAATTTAAATGTTGCTGATTTCAAGTTGCAGTATACTAAACAGCACATTTTGATTTCTGGATTGAAACATTTAATTAAGTGTCGTAAAGTTTTATGTTCCATTAGAAGAGGTTTTTGCAATCTCAATATCTTAGTCTGCGCTTTTAATTTCTTCTTTAAGATTTTATTTGGCCGAATGAAGAAAAAAAAACATCAAAGACACAATTTTTGGTGGACAAACGTCCACCATTTTATGTGATTTTAGAAAATCACGGAACGTATCCCTACTTTTTCAATGCAGTAAAGTCTTTTTTATGCGATTTTTTTATAAACGGTTTTCTGAATAACGTATCCCCCGCATAAAACGAGACCTTACTGTATTGAACAAGATGTGGAACATTTAGGAAAAAATTTTTAATCCATTGATTTTACAGTAAAAACTAGGTACTACTACAGTGTCGGTTTATAACGTTCTCCTTCGTTTTCCGACTTCCAATCGCCACTTCGTCCATAGATCCTCTTCTATGTCTCTTTCTCTCAGCTCTTTGTTTATTCCTTCGCTCCAACTTTTTCTCGATATACCTCGTTTTCTCTTTCCTTCTGGTTGCTATTTTAGTATTTCCTTTGGTATTTGTTGTTCATCCATTCTTTGTATATGTCCGAACCAGATAAGTTGTTTTGTTGATACGTCATCCGTGATTGTTCGTTTGGTTCCCATTATTTCTCTAATGCGTTCGTTGGTAATCTTTTCTCTTTTAGATCTTCCTGCGGCTCTTCTCCAAAAATTCATTTCCGATGATCTCAGCGTTGCCTTGTGTTCTTTCTGTCAGTGGCCATACCTCACAGCTGTATAGAGTGATACTTTTCACTATAGTCTCATATATCCTCTTTTTATTTTCTTTGTTGATGGATTGGTCCCATAAAATGCTGTTTAACATTGTGATGGCTTTTCTACTTGACGCATTTCTCTCTCGTATGGCTTTATCTAATGTTCCATCGTACAAAATACTGATACCTAGATACTTGTACTCACAGCAGTGCTTTATCGTGGTGTTGTCGTCTAATATGAGATCTTTTTATTCGCCTCCAATGCACAAGTATTCGGTTTTCTTTTTATTTACTTTTAAGCGTCGTTTTCACGCTACGTCTTATTGTACGTTTTGTGTGTCATGCAAAACGTACGACAAAACGTACGTTTTGTTCAGTGTATAACAAGAAATGAAATGAATCGAAATGAAATCCAAGGTCAGATCGAAGATATGATGGGAAAAGCATAAGCGCTGGACTCCACTTGCGATTTGTAGTCGCGCTATTGTTTTGTCTCGAAGATTGAACACATTGTTTGAAAAACGTTAATATGTATCTATACACTTGACAAAACGTACGTCTTGTCGTACGTTTTGCATGACACACAAAACGTACAATAAGACGTAGCGTGAAAACGACCCTTTAGACCCCATATAGCATACTCTTGAATTAATTTTCGTGCCATATAGTATAGTTAAAATCATCACAATCTTGAGCCATTATTATTTAATCGTATGCAAAGTTTGAGCGTATAACTATACTACCATAGTGTCGGTGAGTGGTATCCCCATCGTTCTACATTTTTGTTTCCATCTGTTTAAAGCACTCTCGAGTCTCGAGGTATATTTTAAATAAAGTGGGGGACAGGCAACATCCTTGCTTTAATCCTTTTGATGTTATAAATCCTGTTATTTGTGTCCGTTTTATTTTTGTTATTGGTTGTGAGAACAGTGAGAACTCTAGTGAGAAATCACTAGAGTATAATAGACCATCATTTCTGTGTCGGATTGACTTGAAGAAAGCATTGACAGTGTGAGACTAAAATATGTCATCCAACCTCTGTAGGAATAGAGAAGTTGCGTTAAACATCATTAAAAACTATTGAAAACATCTCTTGCAACAACAAAATAGAAGTCAGAATAGATGGATTACTTACACAACTAGAGATTGCAATTGCTGGATCCAGCATCCAGCAATCCAGCTGGATCCAGCGCCTGTTTTTGAGCTGAATATATCTTCTTTCTCACCTTTTATTTTAATATCCGCAATTGGAGCAAGCAACTTATGTTGTTGACCTAAAAGTCTCACTAGTATCTTTCAGTCTTTACATTCACACTGATTGTATTCACTTTTGTATGGGATGAGTGACTTTCTCTCTTTTGGAAGAATATGTTAACAATTGCTATATCGAGTGCTACTGCAGCTACATCTTAAGCATCATTTCCAACTAGAGATTGCAATTGCTGGATCCAGCATCCAGAAATCCAGCTGGATCCACCGCTTTTTTACATGCTGGATCCAGCAAACCGTGCTGGATCCAGCAACGCGGATCCGCAAACATGTCAAATTCGAAATAAGTTACTTAATGTCTTCATTAGCCTCTTTATTCAAAGCCGTGAGTCGGCAACTTGCCATTCTATGACGCTAGCAGTAGCTCAGTATGCTGAAAAGCTTCTACAGCCTAAAAGTTTGCATCGATAAAGCGTTGATAGACATTGATTCTGAGAAAAATTCTCTGCTGGCGAATGGTCATTAATCAATGAGTTGATCGCCACTTTTTAACCGGTGAAACTGGCTGTAAAAGCTCTTTGCAGATGAGAGTTGACTTTGATAACGGCCGACACAACCATGAAATTTGCCCTAGACAAACTAAATAGCCAGGACTCTAGCCTTAGTGCCGATATATCTGAAGCACTAAGCAACATAATCGCGGAACGGTGCCTCTCTGAAATTATAGGTATATTAGTGGACTTCCAAAATCCAAAAAAGTATGACGAAGGACTAAACAATCCTGGTTATTTCTCTATGCCGAAAAAGAATGAAATGCGACGAGAGATGAACAATTTGTTAAATTGTATAAATAAACAAGTGATTGTGAAACCAGTGCAAGAGGACATAATGGAAGAAGACGGGCCAACTAATCCGGAGCCCGTAAATTTTACTTTGGAACAAGAACTTAACATTGAATTGAAACGAGAAAGAGAAAACTTTTTTAACCAAAAAAAACTGATTCTCAAAAATATTACGAAAAGATTTTGGAAAAGGCAATGGCCATTTATGAGACCGAAGGAGTGAAAGGCGATCATCTGTCCATGGTCTATGACTATTTAATGATCTTAAAACCGACCAGTATAGAGGCCGAAAGGGCTTTCTCCGCAACCAGCTATATGTGCAGTTCTTTAAGGTTTTTTAAGGTCTCACTTCCAAAAAAACTAAATAATTCATGTTTCTGTTGTTTAGAAATTTAGACATCCCGTATTTGCGTTGGTTTGATTTTTTGTTTCTGATTATACTTTCTCTCTTTAATTTTTCTTCCATTTCGGCATTTGTTTTCATTCCTTTTTCTCTCTCTTTTGTTACATTGTGGCCCAGTATTGTTCTCATTATTTTTCTTTAAAATTTCAGAAGGCTATCTATCTTCCTATTTCTTATTAATCGCCGTTGTTTTCATCCCTGTAACAACAGGTCTTATTAAGGTCTTATATAGGTTCCTATTATACTTAGAGTCTTGCTTCTCAGCAGATTTCTATTCATTCCATATGTTTTTCTGCCTTTCAGAATTCTTTCCTCCGTTCTCTCTTTTCCGGTTTTTCCTATCGTTACTGCCAAGTAGCTAAATGTGGAGACAGTTTCCTTATGGTTCTGTGTTATTAGATATTTCTGAGTTGTTGTGTCATCCTTTCCGATCGTCATGTATTTTTTTTGTGCTGGTTTATCTCTAGTCATATTCACTTCGCTTCCTTATGTAATTTTCCAACTGCTTTTATAAGTGTCATCTTTGAATTCGCTATGATGACTAGATCATCTGCATAAATATGCTTTTCTTCCGTATTTTATTCCACTGTTATTTCATCTTCTGCTGCTGCTTTTCCGTTTTCGAGGTTTTTAATATTTGTTTTTGTACTTTACTATTCTAATTGGAAAATAAGCCACAATTTAACAAAATGATTTTATTGACGTTTCGACTTCCACCTTTTTATTGACTTAAGAACAATATTGTTTTTGTACGTCTTCTTTGAAAATTTCTACTTCGTCGTTATCTTGTACGGATTTACTTCTTCATCGCAGTGTGTTTCCTTCATAGTGAATAGAATTTTTTCGGAATATTCTTCTCATATTCTGCTGATCTGTTTGTCTTCAAACACGGTTTCTCTTTTTTGGTTTTTTAGTCCTCTTGTTTTAATGCTGGGTGTATTTTTTCTTGCTCTGGCATTCTTGTAAAATTATTATATTTGATGGTTTTCTCCGTGTTTTTTCAATATCTTCCAGCGAAACACGTCACTTTTCTTCATTTTATTTGTTAAGTTGGCTTTGTTTCTCGCTATTTTGTATTCTTCCCTGTTTTGTTTCTGACGGGTTGTTGATCCATGTCATTCTGGCGGAGTTTTATGGTTTTCTGTCTGTTTCGCAGTCTTGATCGTATGTAAATTACACATTCAAAGGTAAATTGAAAAGGATTTATAGGTCCCAAATTAGCTAAAAGACCATGTTTCAATCTCCCTACCTGTTTGGTTATCGCTCCAAATCCTCCTTGGCAGTGGCGCACACAGGAGGGGTGGTTTTGTGGGTTAAATCCCCTTTCTCCCAGAGTATATGAAAAATATATAAAGAATAGTAGGAAAATGTAACTTATCTTTCACAAACAATACAAAAAATTTCGACTTCCAAGCCAACCCCCTCCCCCCCGAGAAAAATTCTAGGTGCGCTACTGCTCCTGGGATGTGTCCCGTTTTTTCAAGTTTATGAGTTGGTCACCTTAGTGTAGGACCAAAAATGATATATTCATCACAAACAAGACCCGACCCAGCCACAACACAAAGCCTACTGGAAACGGCATAGATGAGAGTACTGAGAGGAATTACAGAAAATACGCTGAAAGAGAGATCGAAAGAGGAGTGAAGACATTTGAAGAAAATGTAACGTACAATTTATAAACGACTGGACGTTAAATAAAAAAAAAAAGAATGAAGTAACCACATAAACAGATTGAGGGAGACGCGTGTGGTTAAAATAGCAAGAGATACACTTAACCAAAAAAGTACGTAAATATAATGAAAAAAACATTGATTCAAAAACGGGGAGCATTAATTTTCGTCCAGAGATCAGTATCATTGGTCCAATGTAAGTAGATACATTAACTAATGCCCAAAAACATCAATTTTTATGAATAATGTACCGATCCATTGATTCAATGTACCGATACATTGATTCTTAACTAGAAAGTACATTGAACGAACGTACTAATTATTAGTACGTTCGTTCAATGTACTTTCTAGTTAAGAATCAATGTATCGGTACATTGAATCAATGTATCGGTACATTGAATCAATGGATCGGTACATTAATTCTTAACTAGAAAGTACATTGAACCAACGTACTAATTCATAAAAATTAATGTTTTTGAGCATTAGTTAATGTATCTACTTACATTGGAAATCAATGTTTTTTTCATTATATTTACGTACATTTTTGGTTCAGTGAATGGCATCTTCATGTATATTTATTTGTACATAACATACAAATACTTAATAAGTAAACAAAATGACGACTTAATATCTACATAAATATTTCACATATAGGTTGAAGCAACGATTTTTTGCCGATTCTCAAACTAATGTTAAGTATTATCTATAAGTTTAAAGAAAAAACATATATTTTTAATTAACACAAACAACTTTTTATAATGTAATTTGGAAAAAACTGAATAACTAAATATAACAGAAATTGATTCTTCTTATAAAATATATAAAAATATATATATATTTACATTATATAATAAATGTATACCTGATATCGTGAAAATAAATACATCTACAATAACATCTCCATAAATACAACATCTCTCTGGGATTAATTATCACCACCCATACAAAAAGCAAATGGTTGAATGGCATTTTTCTTTGATTTCAAAAATCTAATATGATCTTCGACTTCTTGCTGGGTCTTTCCGATGTAAGAATGATTACTGAAAATCTCTGATGTATATTTTATTAGTTCGTACAAAATATCGATGTAGAACCAAAAGAATAACTGCATGTTAGCCATCTACAATTTATTATAATAATTATTATAAAAAAATAAATCTAAATAGTGAACATAGTTGTATTTTTGGGTATCACTTTTTTTTATAGAAATATTTTAATTTATCCTGAAAAAAAAATGCTAGATGTTGAGATGTTTATTTTTATTTTGATAGATACTACCGCCTGCAAGAGTTAATAATATTTTTCAATTATTTACGGTTTAATCACCTAAAGATTTAATTTACTAATCTTTTATAAGATTACACCACTTAGAAATATTTTCAAAGGGTTCCTATTTTCTTTTACCTATGTGTCGAATTAGCTTTTGAAAAAATTTACAGAGAACAAAAATTAATTAACACTGGATATGCAGGATTGAATAATAAAATAGGTACTTACATTCCGTAATGTCTTCAAGGGTAACCTTTTCAAATAAAAATTTATTTGTTTTATCCTTGATATGACTTTCACACTGAAGAAAGGAGATAATTCTTTCGAAATTGCTGTCCCATCCATCAATAAGTCCATTTCCATTTCCAAATGCCACTCCAAAGTCCATATCAATCTGCAAAAGTGGAAATTGAAGTACAACTTTTTTTATAGAAATCCAACAAAATAATTTATAAATACAGTTAAAAATATATGTAAATACATACCTTAGAAAAATCAACCAAATCACTAGTGCCAAACACCGCTCCTCAGAGTCTGCAGGGTGACTGTCTGCTAGGAGGCTGCAACTGTTGTCATTTTTTTACACCAATAAAAACACTTATAGAATTTTAAGAAATGTATCAGTTTATGTACAAGATCATTGCTACAATGAATTGATCATTGATTCAGGTATATTACATTAATACAATGATTGCGTTACATCAAAACAATGTATCGAGTTATTAATCAAAGTCGAAAATATTGATTTAATGTTACGAAAACAGTGATTCAATAAACGAGGGTAATTTAAAGAACACTGTACATTAGTACAACGTTTTATATTCATTAATTTAACCGCATAATCCTGATGTATAATTTCATATAGACAATGAACAAATTATTAGTATTATGAAAAAAGTCATTGGATAGATAAAAAGATTCATTGGATTAATGATTCTATTCAATATTTTTTAATGAATAGAATTACATTGTAATAATGAATATGGTCATTACTTAATGACTACGTGTTTATAGTATTAACGAAATTTTCATTGAGTCAATGTAAAAAAAGTCAATGGTTGGCGTTCATTGGTACTAGGTACAATATTTTTTTCGGTGTGAAACACCAATCGGCAGAAGACGTATCGGATGCCCGCGTAAAAGATGGATTGACAACCTTTCATAGAGGTATCAATCCGCCAATGAACAAGCAGAATTGCTTACAAAGAGCAAGAAGAAGAAAATAAGACTTTACATACTCTATCTTTCAACACTTTATATTTTGGAATGTATCACAAGGGTACCATAAAAATAAGACAAAGTAAAACTGTTCGCAGACGAATTTCCTATCAAAAAGTTCTAAAAATAATACCTACATTGCAATACCTAAATTGTTCCATAGCTTGATAGCTACACAGCTATCTAGGTTGTGCAGCGGGCATATCTCAGAGTCTCAGAATGGTTTTTGTGCAAAAGAATCTACAGCTACTAAATTCAGTTTGCTATCAGTCTGAGCTTATGAAGCAAATCGAGGGTCGAAAACAGCTGGAAGGTATGTATACTGATTTCTCTAAAGTTAAAGCATTTGATCAAGTTGATCATCAAATTCTTCTTGAACAATTGCTTTCTATGGGATTTCATGTTAGGTTTATTGAATTGATCAAAAATTTGCTTAAAGAGGTGCCCATGTCTATTCTTGTTTTTCTTTTTGTGTAAACATGACCCTGTCTGTTTTTGAACGTGCCTTGCTTACTTTGGAAAACTAATAGGAAAAACTGAATATTTTGATCATAAAAATAAATTTCAATAAAAAAAAAACATGAATTTTAGCCTCCTTTAAAAAATTTTCCAGGGCTCACCTCATCATTCGTTTGCCTTTACCCTTAAGGGGATCGGTACACATTTTTGGCTTCAATGCTATTTAAATGGGATTCATTTTTTTCGAATTATGATAAAACTAATAAGTATTGTCCAAATTTTTTCAATTAAATTAATTGATACCAAAAGAAGAATGTATGTAATTTCACTTTTTAGTAAGAGTTAATGATAATTTATTTAATTGAAAATACATTTTACTACTCAGAAAAAAGAAAAAAAAATGTTTATTTAAAAATTAAACATTGCTTTTCTCGTAAATTAAATGTGCAAACTGATAAGAGGCAGATGGGTGGCAGCTTTAATATTGAATTTAAGCGAAAAACAATATTTATTTGTTAAATAAACATTTTTCCTGTTTTATGACAGCAGTATCACGCCCAGTGGATGACGTAGTATGATATATATGCCAAAAAATAGTAATTTAAAAATAAAAATCGACCTGTGTTTCAGGATTTTTTCCAAAATCGCCCATTCATGAACAGAATAATTTATTCCTCCAACCTTTACGTGCTCATCATCATCATGATTCTCTTTGCCTTATCCCTATGAGGGGTCGGCTTCCCTAATTGCATTTCTCCACACAATTATATCTTGGGTCATAACAATGTCAATCCCCTTTACCAACATGTCCTGCCTTATCGTCTCCCCCAGATCTTCTTTGGTCTTCCTCTCCTACTCCTTCCAGGAATCTGCACTTCAGCTATTCTTCGTATTGGGTGACTAAAGTCTCGAAGTTGAACATGACCAAACCATCTTAACCTATGCTCTCTCATTTTGGCATCAATTGGTGCCACACCTAGACTTCCCCTAATATACTCATTTCTAATTTTATCCTTCTTTGTCACTCCACTCATCCATCTAAGCATTCTCATTTCCGCCACATGCATTCGTTGTTCCTTTTTCTTCTTCACTGCCCAACATTCAGTTCCGTACATCATAGCCGTACTTATGGCCGTTTTATAGAATTTTCCTTTCAGCTTCATTGGAATTTTTCTGTCACACAACACACCACTCGGTTCTTTCCACTTCATCCATCCAGCCCTAAGTCTACTGCATGCATCTCCATCTATTTCTCCATTACTCTGTACTTAAGACTTCTCCAGGTACTTAAAACTATTGCTTTTTACAATCAGTTCTCCATCCAAAGATACCATTTTATTTGTAGTAACTCCATCTTTAAATGAACATTCCAAATACTCTGTTTTTGTCTTACTAAGTTTTAAACCTTTTTCCTTCAGAGCTTGCCTCCACTGTTCCAGTTTTTGTTCTAAGTCTCTTTCACTATTTCCTACTAACACAACACGACATCATCAGCATACATTAAGCACCATGGAATGTTACCCTGTAATTTCGCTGTTATCTGGTCCAAAACTAATGAGAATAAATACGGACTAAGCACAGAGCCTTGGTGCAATACTACTTTCACATGAAATTTATCAGTCTCTCCCACACCTGTCCTAACACTAGTTGTTACTCCCTCATACATATCCCTCACAATCTTTACATATTCACCAGGGACTCTTTTCTTATTGAGTGCCCACCACAGAATCTCTCGAGGAACTCTATCATATGCTTTCTCAAGATCAATGAATACCATATGAACATTTGTTTCTTTACTCCTGTGTTTTTTCATCAACTTTCCATCAACTTTCCAACTTTTACGTGCTCACTGTATAAATATATCAATATTAAAATAGAACAATAATTAATTACACATCAATGATATTAATAAACAGTCCAAACAATGAGCATTATCATGACTAATAATAAGTATTATTATTGAGTTTACAAGGTATAACCCAAACATTTGATAAGAAAGATAAAAGCGAATTAGGTGTTCAAGTGTAAACATGAATTATCGCAAATTGTTCACGTAGCAATAAGAACCGGCGAATATTCCCAGATGAACCAACTTACGTGTCCTATCTGTAAACAACAGTTATCAAACGGCACGTATCATTTATATTATGTCAGCAAGGCTGTATCAATTATTATGATGAGAATGTTTCACTTTTTAACCTGATAGCAAATTGATGATTACTATTTTATATATCTTTTAACTACTATTATTAGACTATTAGATATTAAAACTGAGATAGAGAAGAGTATAAAACATAAATAAAAATATGGAAGACAGCAAGATCGTGGCTGTAAAAAGTTTTCCAGTGTTCCAGCCTCAAACGCCTTCTGGTAGGGCTCAATGAATGAGAACTCGAACAGATATATTTTAAATCCACTTTAACCCTTTTAGCCCCGGTTCAATATTCTCAACCTCAGCTCCTGTGGCATTTTCCAGAAATTAGTGCCATGGACGCGTTTACGCGTCCAAGGCCCTAATCTATAGTCATATTTGGACGCGCGTACGCGTCACCGGAGCTGTAAGGGTTAATGCACTTAGGCTTCGTGAATTGAAAGATACTTCACACATATTGCTTATAGATTATTAAAATGAACTAGAAAAATCCATCTGTATATCCTAAAATCCATCTTCATCAGTGGCGGATCCAGGGGAGGGCGATGGGGGCTATCGTCCCCCCTCTCTAACCAAGTTATATACAGTGCGGTGGAATAAGTGTTGCCCCCCCTATTAACTTGTTTATTTTAAGAATATAAGCAAAACGCTCGGACAGGTCGATTTTTAAACTAACCATAGTATATTATAGCATCAACGTTTCGAACTTTACGCGATCCCTCTTCAGGTGACAGCCATAACTTTGATTTTTTTAAATGGGAAAGTACATCATGTGACACCTAATTTAAAAGCTCTTAAAATACTGATTTCAAAAATGTATAATATTTTAATCCTGTTTGAGAGTGTAGGCGCAAAATTTCGGTCGAATTCTTTCTAAATGCAATCATTTTTTTCGAATCCTGAAAAAACTAATAAATATTTTTGAAAAATTTAAACGCAGAATGAAATATTACAGTATTCTTGATGGTCCAAAGTCCCTGAGAACTCCTATAATGTTTATTTTAATAAGTCACAGTGGTGAAAAAAAGAGAAAATTTAGTGTGATTTTTAATTTCAAATATATCATTCAAAAGAAACTTTTTGTTTATTCTAAGGGACTGTTAGCTCTCTGTGTCGGGTCGTGTTTCTGCCGCGTATGTCATTATTGATCTGATGACTGTTTTGTAAATTCTGCCTTTCATTTCTTTTCCGATATTTTTATTTCTCCATCTCCATATTATGTCATTCAGGCAACCTGCGGCTCTGTTTGCTCTATTCACTTGATCTTCCACTTCTGTTTCGAGTCTTCCGTAGCTAGATAGTGTGATGCCTAGATATTTAAACTCCATCACCTGTTCTATTATTTGACCCTCCAGCTCCAATTTACATCTTATTAAATTTGCTTGTTATAACCATGCATTTTGTCTTTTTTGGGGAAATTAACACGTTAAATTTTCTGGCGGTTATGTTAAATTGGTGCGGCATACGTTGTAAATCATCTTCACTTTGAGAGATTCATAAAATTTTCTTTAAGTTGTTTTTCTCCCATTTGGTATCCTTTTTTAGTTCTTACTTTTTTTATTATTTCATCCATGATCAGGTTGAACAATAAAGGACTCAAGGAATCCCCCTGTCTTATCCCATTAAAGGCTTCAATTGGGTCTGGCTTGTATTGTGTTGTTCTGGTAGATGTTTTCGATCGTTTTAATTATTCCTAGAGACACCTCTCTTGAGTATAACAAATGGATAACGTCCTTTAATTTGACCCTGTCAAATGCTTTCTTAAGGGCCACGAAACATAAATATGCCGGTTTGTTGTATTCTAACGATTTCTCTTGAACTTACCTCATTATAAATATAGCGTCAGTGCATGCTCTTCCCGACCTAAAACCTTGTTGTTCTTCTGCTAATGTAATAATTTCATTCATTTTGTTTGTTATCACTTTGGTTGTTAATTTTAATGTTGTGTTTAATAAGTTAATTCCTTTGTAATTCTCCTAGTCAAATTTGCCTCCTTTTTTGAAGAGAGGTATTAGGATGCTTGATCTTTATTCTTGTGGTAATCTGTTTTGTTTTATTATTTTTTATATTAGTTTTAATACACTAGAACGTCGATAATCCGGACTTCAAAAATCCGGACCGTCAATAATCCGGATTTGTATCTAGCAAAAATATATGATTCTTTTAAAATAAATTAAGAACTTAGTTGTGGTACGTTTGTGGTACTTCAATGTGTATATTGGCCTTTTTTTTCAGGTAATTTCGATAATCTGGATAATTTGATAATCCGGATGGGGTCCGGTCCCAATTAATCCGGATTATTGACGTTCTACTGTAGTTGTATAGTCAGATCTTGTCCTCCGTACTTTAGGAGTTCGTTTGATATTCTGTCCTCTCCTGAAGATTTTCTATTTTTTGATTTTGTTACAGCTTCCTTTACCTCTCCTTTTTCAATGTTTATTTCTTCGTTTGTCGATGGGGTATTTGCGGGGTGGATCGAGTAGCTCTGCGGTTACCACAGCCAGTCAGAAGCCCGGATAAAATGTGGAGGGTGATTGGCAAGGTTAGCAACCTACTAATCGGAAAAACAAATACTGCTCAAAGAAACAATGTGAAGCCTCGGAAAATTAACTGTTAGAGCTCTCTAATGTATATTTTAATTGGGAGATCCTCTCTGCCAAATTGCAAACTCTGAATAATCTTTGAGTAATTTTCGGCTACCGCAGGAAAATCCTCCACTGATCTTCTGGCCTTATTACCCTCTACAGTGGCTTGTCTCAAATAAGCTATCTTATCGTTTAAATCAACTGCGACCAAAAGGGAAGCCAGTCTTTCAAGTCTCTATTAAATATCTTGAACTCGATTGGAGGCAATTTAAATTTGCGCTTACCGTTTACATTTGATGGCTCTGAACTTACTGAACCAAGTTTGTCTTCATATTTGTACCTACGTTCACAGTACTTTGCACTGTATTTATTATTTGCTTCATTCTCACTAACTACCTCTTCTTTAGAAGTTTCCTCGAACACGCATTCAGGTTCCGCTCTTTCCACTTCACAAAGCTCATTGTACTTTACTTGTAAAAGTTCCCACTGTACGCTAATTTCTTGCCAGGGTTCAATTTCCATCGGTTCAGCTAACAAATTGTCCAAAACATTAGCAACTTTCGTAAATGACCTACGAAGCACTGTTCTGCGTTTTTTTTATCTGATTCCATTTTTCGCTTAAAAAAGTTAACTTTGCCCGGGCCTAACGACAAACAAAATATTTCATTGGAGAAAAGAATCTACTACGACTAAAATCTACTAAAATAAGCGAAAACAACTACCTTTTAAGCACATCCGTATACAGTGATGAGCGCGCTAATAACCGGCAAAATAACGCAAAAGATAAAAAACATAATATATTGTGGTATAAAAGGAGATGAAACTAGTAGAGGTGGTAATTATCGATATAAACGTAAAAAATTAACATTACATTACATAGTTTCCCACCTTTAGACGTCTGTGACAGGAGTATTTTATAAAATTTTCCTGTCACAGTGACAGTTGTCATACTCCTCCGATACGTCTTATGTAATGCAATGTTAAATTATACGTTTATTTTGATAATTTCAACCTCTACTAGTTTCATCTCTTTTTACCTCATAATATATTATGTTTTCCATCTTTTGCGTTATTTTGCCGGTTATTAGCATGCTCATCACTGTATAAGTCCTTTCACGATCGCCAAATATGCTATGTTTAAAAATGCCCGCAGGTATTATTGCGAAAGATGCCTGGTTCGTAAATAATAGAAAATAAATTTAAATTACACAAAAAGTAATTTCGAATTAAAATACACAATTGGTTAATAGTCTGGGCAGATTATCGGAGAATAAGGAGGAATCTATTGTAACAAAACAAAAGCAAGTTTGACATTTAATAATGCGTTAGTTAGATGGCTCTACTCGAGTTACTTGGGAACAAAAAAAGAATGAAGAAAATTGCTCCATGGGAAGCCGAGAAAATGTATTTTCTTAACGTATACCGATTTTGAATTTTGAGATTACATTTTCTCCAACCTAATTTTTGATTGGAATTTTGCTATTTTTGGCAATTTTCACTAGTAATATCGATAGTTTTTATTATAATAATATATGTTATGAGTATTTTAAAGATATGAAAATTAGTGCGGAGAAAGAGGACAAAAATAAAAAGGTGATGATTCGAAAATTATGATCCTATTGTTTATATCTTTCCGTAAATGCCGGTCAACTTTGACCGGCTGTATCTCAGGAACCACTCATCACAATTAAACGATTTTTCTTTTAAAAGAAGCGCCTTGCCGCTTTTTTCCAATGTCGTTTTCATGATTTAATTTAATTGAATATTTCTCGAGATATTCTAATTGTTTAAAAGCCAAAAAATTGTTTATGATTTTAAAATATTCCTGAGGCCGCTTAAATAGTCCAATTTCAATTCTGTAAAGTAAAGTAGATAGGTACAGTGTCTTTTTATATAAAAATTATAGTTATTCTTATGTTTCATAATTATTGTGGGTATTATAGCGACCATAAATTTTTAATTAACAATTCAGTTGTTGCTAAACTGTTCATTCAATTTCCATCGGCTTCTGGAATTATAATCTATACGAAAAGGGCTTTTATATTACCAAGTTATTTAATTATTGATAAACAATTACTTATCTAAAATTTTAGTTGAAAATTAAAGATTTTGTTGGAAAAACCCGCAGTTTCCCGGGAAAATTTTCGTCGAAGTAAATCGGGAAAGACACGTCTCTATGCAGAATTTAATTACGGTGAATTTTTATTTGGGTGTTTTTGGAGTAAAATTAAAATCTTTCCTTTTAACTCCTATAATAGGAATTCTATTCCTGTTACTTTTTATGAGTACTTAATGTCCATTGAGTTTATTCTATTTTTCGATGATTGTGTTAGCACCCAGCTCTCACTACCATAGGTGGGGATCGGCTTGAAGATCATTTTATACACCCCATCTTCGTCCTGCTGCTTACTTCTTTCTTTCCAATGAATGCTCTGTTTAAGCTGTAGTACATTCTGGAAGTCATGGTTATCCTTACGTTGACTTATTCTTCTGATTTTCACACCCAGGTATTTCTGTATATGCTGTTACTTGTTCTAGTTTTTGGTTTATTATTTCTATATTTACTTGATTATCCTCATTTCCCATGACATCTTTGTTTTCTCCATGTTTATTTTCATATTTCTTTCCCTAATAATACAAAAAAATAATTTTTTATACAAATTAAGTTAGTGATATTTTGAAGTTTATGGGCAATTGATAGTCCGTTCGCTGACGGTAAAATAATGCAAAACCTATAAATTTTAAAGATCCGCTTAGACTGACATGAAATTTGGCATATACATATATAGGAAGCATGGGGGCGAGTTTCATGCCTTCTCGAGGGTAAAAAAATATACGTTCAAAATAAGACCGGAAATGGATAAACTAACTAATTCTAAGCAACTTTTGTTTCATAGCATTTTTTCATTAAGTTAAAACTTTTCGAGTTATTTGCGAGTAAATATGTTCATAAAAAACACATTTTCAGACGGTTTCTTGCAACTAACTTAAAAAGTAAGTATTTTATCGAAAAAATAACACTCTTAGCAAAAATATATCCCATAAAAAAGTGAAAAAAATGGTTTAAGTATGAGATTACCTAGTAAAAGAAGAGTTATAAGTAATGAAAAATACATTGATACTCGCCAAATTTCAAATCGAATACTTCAACGTGAAATAACCAAAAAATAAAGCACTTTTTGGGAAAAGCTCATTAACACTTTTTTAAATTATTTAAAAAACTTTAATTTTGTTTTAGTAGCAAAGTAAGCAAGTTACGCTCAAAATAACGTTGGTCCCTTCCTTTTTTCGTAAAAAGAAATCCTCTTTAAATTAGAGAAATACTCCTTAAATTTTTCAGAATAAAGGTTTAACTGTTCTTTTAAAACAATTGCTGGACTATGAATTATGTTAAATGCATTCAGCGGGTGAATCTAATACCGACGCATTTTCCTTTTTTTTTTCTCTGACGTCTTCTTAAAAACTGCCAAGTTACAATAACGTCTTCTTCGCTTGAAGACATTTCAAATACTGATATACTTACTAAAGTTCCAAAATTGGCACGCTCCTGTATTCTACATTATATAAAATGTGTGATGCGAGGTTATCTCTGTTGAGTATAAACAGATGTAAATACGCTATTATGAACTGTGGAACATTTTACGTATAAATTTTATTTTATGTGTTGCATTTGGTCTGCGAGCTTCCTAGTCACATTATACATCATGATATGCCCACGTTTCCACACCACCTGTGAGTTAGTGTACTCGGTGCGTTTTTTTTACCGTGGTTTCCCCTGTATGCCTACTCCACTAACTGTTTTGACAATTTTAGGATAATTAGGAAAACAATACCGGTCAAGTTCTAGATATTACCTTATTATTGATATTGATTATTGATATTGCTATTGATTATTAGGTTAACTATTGTTTTGATTTCTTTAGATATTTTAATCAGATGCATATTCTTGAAAGTCTACTTCAATAGTCAAGTCAATAGTCAAGGCTTCTTCGATTTCATCTTCTTCCTCTTCCTCTTGCTGGATGTTCAAAAATTGTTCGAATGTGACTGAGTCATTGGTCTCTTCATTAAAATCACAGGAGTCTTCCTCTGTTATACTAAACTGGACATTTGAGCAAGACTGACATTGGCAGTTGGTACACGTTAGAGAACACAGCAACCCAACTTTTTTACATCCACATTTGGCACTACAATCTTTTTTGCAATTGCAAAAAATAGTGTTGAGTTTTTCTGGAGCAGGTGGGAGTAAGGTTTTAATCGGTTCCAGAGTATTATCTATTAATTTCCAACCCCAGTCTTCTGGATTTAGTTCATTGCCTAGCCATGTTTGAACTTGATAATATACTCGATACAAATGTTGAAAAGCAGATGCTGATGTTGGAGGAAGACATGATAGTTGTACATGTTTCTTGTTTGGCGTATTTTTTACAAAAGTTAAGTATCGGTATTTATCAAGACAACTAATTTTTTGGAGCTCCATAAACCGCAAGAAAAAAGCGAATTCCTTCCGTAATTATTGTTTGCGGTGTGGAATCAAGTTCTGTAAAAACTTTACAGCAGTCAGTCAAATCTCCTTTTTCGAATAAATTTCGAATAGTACTGACGTTTTGCCCCTTCTGTACATTACTGACGTAGTGTCGCAGCCGGTTATCGCATGTAAAAATAAAATGTACTTTTGGCATTTGGGATAAGCCGATAAACTTTTCGAAGAATATATCTCTGTTCGCTGTTGGGCCCTTCCAGGATTCAGAAAATAAATAACTTTATGTTGTTCTGAAGCTATTTCCTTGTGGCATTTTTATAAATAAGTATTTTCTATGGGAAATAAGCCACAATTTTACTAAAAAATGAATTTATTAACGTTTCGAAGCCCAAATCGGGTTTCGTTGTCAAAATACAAAATACTATTGATAAATATTGTCAAAATACAAAATGCAATAGTATTTTGTATTTTGACAACGAAACCCGATTTGGGCTTCGAAACGTTAATAAATTCATTTTTTAGTAAAATTGTGGCTTATTTCCCATAGAAAATACTTATTTATAAATAACTTTATCTACTGGAGTCCTTGCAGTAAGAAGAACTAACAAATCAACATCTTCACCAACTACAATTGTTGTGTTTGTTGCCTTAAATTTTTCAATTGCTGTCTCAATTATAAGGACATCTGCGTCATTTTTAGCTTGTTTCACTTCAATATTCGCAGCTGTTAATTTGTCAGTTAACATGGAAGTGAAACGACATTTATTATTAATGTTAGCGAAAAATTGTTGCTGATTCGCTGGAACTGTTATATTTTCATCAAAGATAATCTCGGAACCCGATGATGATTTTTTAGTTCGACGACGTTGTTCTGCAGCTTTAATATTCTTTGTCGAGTCACTGTAGCCGTCAAATACCAATGTCACTGTAAGCCCGTAATGTCTGCTAAATGGTAGACGCTTGTAATAAGTACTTATATTCACTTGAACTGAACCTTTAGCACTAAAAGAAACAGATAATATGAACAAGACCTACGGACAATACTGTAGCCATTGTCTACAATAGACAATCTGTTCTTTTTTAAACAATGGTATAGCCAAATGTTTTTCACGGCCACGTGGATAGAGGAAATTCAGTTTGGGACTGATTATCTTTTGAAGAAATTTTTCAGAATAGTATAATATATAGAGCCACAAATAGGCATTTATACTTGTCTTAAGTGCCACATTATGTATATACAAGGCTTATAATATTATGTGCATTATAATGTATAAAGTAACTTTTAAAATCGCGATATCTAAGGAATGGTAACTCTTAGGAAAAAAATTGTAAGGACTATTTTTGTAGAGAATGTTAAGGTCTACAACTTTGGTTTAATGTTTTTTTTGATAAAACTTACCGTTTTCGATAAAAATCAAAAAAATCTCAAATTTTGACCTTTGACCCCGAATAACTTTTGTTCCACACATGGGATCGATGGAGACTTTTAAAACTTTATTTGTTATGGTAAACTTTAGCTCTCCACCAAAATTTGGCTCTCCGGCAATTTTTGTTATTTGCCAACTATTTTCATGACCGGATTAATATGCTTACAGACTACCGTATCTCATTCAAGCTTTTATTATAGTTTTAATTTAAACATTGGTCCACAGTCGACACATATTTCTGCAGATATCAGTGTGAGATTTAATTTCTATGGTTCTGATCAAGACTATAATTTTGAGAATGCTTCAGGCCTTACTAAGTTGGTAAGTATGTATACCTATATAATTTAGTGTATATAGAATAATAGACACAATATACGGACTGAGGACAATATACTCTGCCACATTGGAGGAACCAAGAAATAAGTAGACACTTTAAGAAAAAATACATACAAACAAGGAGGGTGGCACAACTATGTCAAAGTCAAGAAGCAAAAAATAAATATAAAGAAAATAGAAAGATTCTAAAGAAGGAAATAAACAAGACCAAAAGAGCATGCCAGAAAACTTTATGCGGAGCACTCGAACATGACATCTGGGGGGACGCCTACAAAATAGTCATAAAAACAATAACGATGAAAGTGCCTTTTAGGCCTGGAATCCGTGTACCAAAAAAAAATTTATTAATAGCAAGCTGAAAATTTGCTAATAGCTTAACAGTGTCTAGTCGGACAAACGTTCATGTACGGGAACACTGGAACAGGAGAAGTTTTAAGTGTGGAACAGGTTACAGGTTTCGAATGTTACACTACGCAAACGTGCCATGCATTTTGTCGGACACAACTTCCAATTGATTTGTTACCAATTCCTGTCATTTGACATGCTCTACGTGTCGGACTTATATAATGCCCAACATTTTGTCGGACAAACATTTTTTCATATATTATATAAAGTTTGCTATTGAATAAACTTAAAAACAACCTGCTAGATTTCACAATCCTAAACTTCTCAGAATGACACGTTGCACAATTAAAATCATGTTCCACAATTAAAACTTCCCCTGTTTCAATGTTTCCATGCATCAAAATTTGTCCGACTAGACACCGTTAAGCTTATTAACAAATTTTCAGCTTGCTATTAACTAACTTTTTTGGTACGCGGGATCCAGGCCTACAGGAAAATACAAGATGGGAGTTGGCAATAAAACTGTTTTCTTCTCAGGATAAAGTGAAACTAAAATAAACCACGTTAGAAGAAACGCCAAATGCCAAGAGAGGAAGGAGAAGCTTTAAAATCCAAAAGGCATCGGGTCCATATAGGATACCACCGGAGTTACTACAAATATTAATAAAACATAAACCAGGAGTGTTATCGCCTATCTAACAATTTGCAGACAAATTCGAGGAAAGCGAAATGTGGGAAGATGAATTATATCCTGGCTTAGGGACAGTTCAAGTATTACGTAACGCAGGTTGGGGGGGGGGGGGGTCAAAAATCGCGTTACGTAATACTTGAACGCTCCCTTAATAACTTGAGGGAATGGTTTAAATACAGTAGCGAAAACTATTTAGAGGGGTAGTCAACATAGTCCACATAACCATGATGGTTTCCAACCTTCGATAGAAGATGCAACTTGAAGAAGAGGAGTAACGCTGTTGAGCGCATATAGGATAACCACAACAGTTGCTGTACAAGTTGTAGCAGGAGTTAAAATCGTATTTTTGCTGTTCGACAGTTCTTTTAACTGCTATTTGCTAATTTGCTATTAACTTTTCAGCACAACACACTTAAGTCAAAGCTTTCGTCTTGTTCTTCATATACCATGCCCTTTCAGAACGTTGGTTACCATCATAGCTATCTTAATTTTATTCACTGTCGCCCTAACCTAAATGTCATATTTGTATCAATACCAATCTCGCAAGTTCTTCAACCATGAAGTCGTTCTTCGTCCTGGACTGCGTTTGCTTGCTTTCATCCCCAATCCAAAGTAGTCGCAAATTCGTAAGATATAATATAGATATAATGTGGTTAAATATTTTGTTTTAAAATTTACTCTCGATAAATAAATAAGTATGTATATCAACCGTATGTATTGTTATTAGTCCTGTCGCCAGGGGGGGTACAACGGCCTCGTTAATTCAGATGGACTTACTCAAGTTTTTTTTATGTATTTTGACCCGTAGAACACGAATTTTTTGGGTAACAGTTGATCCGGATGTCGATAAGATTGTTATAGACCAAGAACTTGAGGAATCAAATAACAGCGATTTTTGGCAAAACAAAACAATATTTTGTATTTTTTGGGCCATTTTAAGTAAAAAATATTTCTACAAGTTTTTTCGTAGGATGCACAGTTTTCGAGATAAACGCGGTTGAACTTTAAAAAAATCGAAAAATTGCAATTTTTGAACCCGAATAACTTTTGATTAAAAAATAAAATAGCAAGTCTGCTTACCGCATTTGAAAGTTTAAGTCAAATTATATCGGTTTTGATTATTTGCATTGGTAAAAATTTATTTTTTTATTGTTTAACAAAGCTATAAACACGTACGGTTTCCCGTGCTTTTACATGCGTTTTAACGCATGTAACGTAGAAATAGTCTTGATTGCACTAGTACCTATTCTACCTATTCGTTCGATTTTAAATGAGAAATCATAGAAACATCACTCACGCACTAGTTGTTTGTAGCTTTGTTTAACAATAACACAATAAATTTTTAGCAACGCAAATAATCAAAACCGACATAATATGACTTGAACTTTCAAAGGCGCTAAGCAGAATTGCTATTTTATTTTTTAATCAAAAGTTATTCGGGTTTAAAAATTGCAGTTTTTCGATTTTTTGAAAGTTCAACCGCGTTTATCTCGAAAACTGTGCATCCTACTAAAAAACTTGTAGAAATATTTTTTGCTTAAAATGACCCAAAAAATACAAAATATTGTTTTGTTTTGCCAAAAATCGCTGTTATTTGATTCCTCAAGTTCTTGGTCTATAACAATCTTATCGACATCCGGATCAACTGTTACCCAAAAAATTCGTGTTCTACGGGTCAAAATACATAAAAAAAACTTGGTTAAGTCCATCTGAATTAACGAGGCCGTTGTACCCCCCCTGGCGACAGGACTATATGTTCTGCTTCTTATTACTTTGATATTAATTATTATTTATTTGATCAATTATTTAATTAACGCAAATCATACATAAAAATTATTAAGAAAAAATCTCAGGGTGCCTTTTGTAAAAAAAATTAATTAAATTCTCTTAGGTTATACTTATCCTTTCTCGTGGCTTCAGTATCTCTTAGTTGATCCTTATCGGGATAAAATAGGAAAAGGAAATAAATAGAAAAATCATAAATAAACACATACAAATACCTTTTTTGCACGATTGATCATTTTTGACTGTTTACCGTGACAGATTTTACGTCAGTAGGTGACATTTACTAGCAACTCGACGGTAAGTAATCCAACTCGACGGTAAGTACTCCAACTCGACGGTAAGTAATTCACTTACCGTCGAGTTAAAAAATCTCTTAATTTTATTTTATTTTTTGAAAGAATAAAGAAAACTAACGAATTATTTATTAATATTGAAACTTATGGTGCAATTTGTTAAATTATTTTGCAGAATTTCTAAATATGGAATTTTATCGTCTGGTTTATTAACGACTGTAAAAGTACGCTGGATGTTCGTTTTTGTATTGGGTACTTTTACAATCATTAAACCATCGGTTTGTTGGATGTCATTCATAGTAATATTATATAATTCTTCTCTTTTACAGGCACCTTTCTCTTTTACATTCCCAATATCATTGCGACCTACAAATTATGAAAAAATCTTCATTAGAGTATTTCTTTTACCTAAACTAGCTTATATTACCTTGTGAACTAGAAATTCTTCATCCGGTGCTTCCATCAGAAATTTTTCAAATTGCTCCCTTGTAAAAATGCTCGCTTTCTAACCCGTTGTCCTAGGTGAGCGACGGAAAACGACGCGACGCGACGCGATGCGATGCGACCAGTAATTCACGCGACGTGTGGCTTATGTAGCGTCGCATCGCGTCGCTTTCCATCACTCAAACCAGGACAAACGTGACGATGTTAATTATTCATTCCTATTCTTAAGTGTGGGGAAGTATACGGCAGCGTTACTAGAAAATTCATATTTTAAATACTTAGCTAAAAAATTCCATAAACGAAAAAGAAAGACAACAAATGTCATATATTTAGAACGAGTAAATTTGGAGAGTTTAATCATTTATATCCGAAATTAATGAAATAATCCACGTTGGTTTAAAGAGTATTGTGGCTTATTCACTTTCGATTATATAATTGCAGCTGTTAAACTCAGTATTAATAACTGAGCTATCAATAACTATCAATAAGTAATTTTCAAAAACCAAATTCTATTGAGGAGAGGCTGTTACTGACTTTAAGGTATGTTAATGAAAAAACACTGGTACTATATAGTTATTATTAGTTTTTATTTATTTAATAAACTATTGCGTAGCATAATTTGAATTGAAAAAAGCAATGGGGCGTCACACTGTGTCGTGTCTCGTCGCGAACAAATCAAGTTCGCACTTCGTCGCGTCTTGTCGTAGACTGATTAACCCGAAAACGTAGGCCATACACAAATACAACCATTACTTGATATTTTCGCGTCGCGTCGCGTCCTGTCGCGTTGTCGCGTTTGTCGTTCACCTAGGACAACGGGTTAGGCCTATAGCCAACATTTTTTCTCTTCAAATACGCGATCAAAGTTGAAAACTTGGAAATATCAATGCCATCATAAAGAAAAACGGTGGATTTAATCATCGAATATTTTGCCCAGAGGCTTCCAGGAGCTTTCAACTGCATATGTCTTTGAACGAAATATGCCAATAGAGTCTTTTCTTCGATTCTTAAATTCTTGCCTTCGCACCATTTTTTAAACCTTTGGTAGGTATTTTGATAACGGATTTTGGATCTTTCGGGAATAATTGCGGAACACCCTTCTTCCCAAGCCCGTTCAATTTCTTCAAATTCACTTTCGCTCATATTTTAATTTATAATAATCAAAATTGTACTTAAAATTATTGACAACTAAATAAAAACTCAATTCTCCATTGTTGTTATGCACCCTAGTTACTACCTAACAACCAAAGTATCTATCTTGATAAAATGAATGAAACTAGTCAATATGACGAAAATGTTTAATTTTATAATTTATAATGGTATCAATCGTGCAAAAAACATTATAAGCATGTCGAACGTTAAGGGTAACCGATCTCAGACAATAATTGGAGTCGTCGCTCCGCTCCTCCTCCAAACAATTGTCTTCGATCGGTATAAAACCCTTACCGTTCTCCATACTTAATATACTATATTATCAAAAGCAATGCTCAGTAAATTTATTAATTAAATCCTGTCGGCATAACTGTCCAAAAGAAATTTTTACCATATAAATTAATCTAATTCAAACAAATATTTATCGCTTTGTTCTTGATACTATTAATAAAACAAGCTAAACAAACAAATTTGGTATTCGCAAATTACTTATACTTCCTATTAAATTTTTGAAATGTTGGAAACTTAAATGCATATGCTTTTACGTAAAAAAATTTAACTTCTGATTATAAAACAAAATCTATCACATAGGTTATTGACTGACCTTTTTGATTCACACACAATGATGTCTCCTCTTGACCCAAACAGTTCCTCCTTGTTGATTATGTTAGGCTACCAATCAAAGCCCTCTACGTTCTCAGCAAACAATCCAGCAGGATACCAGCAACTATTTCTCCAAAACACAAGCCAGGCCTCTTTTTTGCCAGTACTCGTTCAATAAACTCCAAAACTCTTTCCTCTCTTTCTCTCAACAATAATCTCCTGAGGCCCAAGTATCTTTTTTACTTGGTGTCACAAATAATTTTTATAATGATAATTCTTGTAACTTACTCTCTTGGACTGTACATAATCAAAGAGATATTTCTTCTCGATTTGATTTGTCTCTCGTACCACTTTTCGGCTAATCCCACTATCAAAACAAAACACTAGTACTTGCTGCTGAACTACTCACGAAAACTTTTGACTGCCCCTTTTGGATGTCGGTAACACAATGACCTTTCTTTTCCAAAACTGTCTCAACATTCAAACAAAACTTTCCCCATTCCAAATTGCCAAGCCAAGCAGAAACATTTCTCTCTCCACCTCCCTCTGTTTCAATCGAAAAAACCCAGTCATCGGTTCAAACAATACTTCTACTCAAAACTAATGACTTTTCGGAAATTATCTAAATATTCCTGTCATTAAACAAACATATTTAAAATTCCAATTCTCTTTACCTCTATTTTTATAAAAACTAATAATTACATCTACCTGTGGATTTCACCTTTTCATGTAACAATCTTTTTAAAATTTTAATCCTAAATAACTTTCACTTCAGTTTTTATTTACAAAAATGTTTTTAATTCTTCATGGAAAACTTCATTAAGGAGAAACCACCTTGCGTGACAACTAACTTCTAATAAATATTTACAAATCAATATACAGGGTGTATCAAATTTATGTGCCTGCGTTATATTAAAAAATAAAATTTTTATTCTATCTTTGATTGATAGATTGATCCACAATAGTATATCAATTATATTTGCTCTCTATCAGTAACGAGTACGGTGAGTAGGATATATGGAAAAATAATCAGAGATATGATCGAAGACAAATACAAAAACCAAGAGGAAGAAGAGCAGAGCGGGTTTCGAGCTGGTAGATCTTGCACAGACAATGTATTCTGCTTACACACCTTACATTCATAGATTTGGAAAAAGCATATGATAACATACCTATCTCGAAACTATGGCAGGTATTCATACTCCAAGAAACTTCAATCAATCATACACTCATAAAGGCTGTTCAGAATATATACAACAACATGGAAGCCCAGATAAAATTAGGCAACAGAATATCGGAATCATTCAGAGTCAATAAAGGCCTACGAGAGGGGTGCTGCATATCACCGACACTTTTTAAAATCTATATTGATAAAGCTCTCCACCAGTGGAAATCGAAATGTAAAGGAATGGGCATACAGGCGGACGATGACACTTGTTTGTATACCCTCCAATTTGCCGATGATCAAGTAATATTATGTGCAAATGACAAAGAGGATCTCGAGTACATGACACGAAAATTGAATGAGGAATTTGAAAAATGGGGTCTGATAATGAACATGGAAAAGACGGTGTACCTCTGCGTAGGAGAGGAAACTACTGACCTGCAACTGGAAAACAATAAAACAATAAAACGATGTGAAGACTGTAGATACCTGGGAATAAATTTTTACAAAGAAGGAACGGATGATGCAGAGATAAACAGTAGAATAAATAAAGCTAGAAAATTAATTAAATCTCTGAATGGAAAATTATGGAGTACTGACACAACGATAAAAAGCACACTGCTGTACGGATCTGAAATGTGGCGTCTGAAAGAACATCAAATAAGGAAAATAGAAGCCACAGAAATGGATGCATTAAGAAGAGCAGCTAGAAAAGCGAAACTTGATAGGGCTCGAAATAACACAATTAAGGAAGAAATTGGTCTAAAAGAAACTGTGACCGACTGCATAGATAGAAAACAGCTTACATGGTATGGGCATGTTCAAAGAATGCCAGAAGAAAGACTACCAAAAAAGTAGCAAAATGGATACCACCGGAACACAGGAAACGAGGAAGACCAAAGAAATCGTGGATGGAAGGAGTTCGAAGATCAATGAGCGAACGAGGATTGACAGAAGAAGATTGTAATGATAGGACGCGATGGAAATTGGGCATCGGACAACCCGAATCTATATACATATATGTATATCAACGACATTCTTCGCGAAAGATTGTGATATCATTTATTAGATTATAAGACAGACAACGCAAACTTCTTCAGAATATAATAAGGATTTCATGTTTAGCGCTTGGTTGTAAGTAGACCTGATTTGGTATACAAAACACGAAACGTTGTGTAATGTGTAATACCTACTTAATTGTGCATCACTCTTAACCCAAAACCAAACGTAATATGTATTCCGAGAATTAATTGTGCAAGGTCGAAAATCTACACGTGCAGAAGGCTTTCTTGAAAAAAATATCATACCTGCATAAAACTCAAGTTTATAAAAAATTGTAGAACGTTAATACCTGACCTTAGCGGTTTTAATTGTTTGAAAATTTAATGTGATATATTAACTTATTATCACTGGAGGCCATACTCCGTACTCGTACTACCTAGTTTCTGCCGAAAAAGAAGAAAATGCAGCCAGGGCCGCGCCATCCATAAGGGTGGAGAGGAGCGGTGCCCCCCGGCGTCGAACCAAAAAGGCGCCGGCAGGTGCCGAAAAAAAAATTTGACAATACCGAAATTACCAAAAATATTAGTAATATTTTATTATCTTGTAAAATTGACAAAGCCCAATCAGGTTTTAGGAAAAATCGTTGTACACTAGACAACCTAATTATCTTACAAAATGAAATTGCACATGCTTTCGCCAGCAACAGAGATTTAATTGCTGTATCTCTCGACATAGAGAGCGCATTTGATACAGTTCAGAAATCGGTAATTCTAGAAACTCTTCAAAAAATGAAATTATATGGTAATGTATATTACTTTCTCGAGAACTTTTTGTCTAATAGAACCTTCAGAGTCTCTACCAACGGAAAATTCTCGGCAATACATCTTACTGAAAATGGTATACCACAAGGATCGGTTCTAAGTACATACTACTCTATTCTTGATGACATGAGTATAAATAATATTGGCACACTGATTCGACCCCCAGTCAAGTATACAATATACGCAGATGATCTAGTAATTTTCTCTCAAGGCAAAACCACATCATCCACTTGCGCCTTAATTCAAACTGCTTTAAATGATATTTACAGTTGGTCAAAAGGAACAGGATTTAAATTCTCATCAAAAAAATCTAAAATAGTTCATTTTAGCAAAAAACATAATCCCAACTTAATTAATTTAACCTTAAATGGCACCCCACTACAAGTAGTTCATAAACAAAAATTCTTAGGTGTAATCTTTGATAAAAAGTTATCTTGGAGATATCATATTCAAGAATTAAAAGGTACCTGTCTTAAAAGAATAAATATCTTAAAATCACTAGCGCATCATCAGTGGGGAACAGATGAAGATATGTTGCTGAGAATTTACCGATCTTTAATTCGTTCAAAAATGAACTATGGAAGTATATTATACATGTCAGCTCCCAATTCACAACTAAATTGCCTCAATATCATCCAAAATACCGCTCTTCGAATATGTCTTGGTGCGTTTAGATCTAGTCCCATTGAAAGTATTCAAAACTAAGCTAACGAACCACCTACTCATATTCGCCGTCAGCAACTTCTTTTGTCATACTTTGTCAAAGCATCAGCTAATCCAAATAATCCAGTCAATGGATTAATCAACTCTACCAAACCAACGATAGTAAACAAACCCAGAACAGTAATACCAGCTTCTCAAATTCTTAAAAAACTAGTAGGTAATATAGACTTACGAACTACTAGTCCAATCTCATATTCTAACATTCCACCATGGACACTAACATTGCCCACCATAAACACCAATCTATCAACACATTATAACAAAAAAGAAACCCCTAGTTCCGCTTTAAAGTCATCCTTCCTTGAACTCATCCACACCAAACAGTATGACTCAATCATCTACACAGATGCTTCTAAACTCGAAGATCAAGTTGGTTCGTCTGTGACTACCACCAACGAAATTATAGCTACCTACCGTCTCCCATATTACTGTAGCATCTTCACAGCCGAACTATATGCTGGCATGAAAGCACTTAGTTGTCCAACCAACAAAAGCAAAAACCTTGCAATCTGCACTGATTCGCTATCTTCCATACTATCCATCAAGGACTTTTACTCCCAAAACCCACTAATTCAAAATATCCACAATGCATGCCACCTATTATTAGATAAGAACGTATCGGTTAGCATTATTTGGACTCCATCGCACGTGGGTATTTCAGGAAACGAAAACGCCGATCAAGCGGCCAAAGAGGCATCCCGTTCTGACATTCCAATGGAGAGTATACAACTTGGTGTAGATTTACAACATACAGTAAACCAAATGTGCTTGAGAGTCTGGCAAAACCTCTGGAATAGAACAAACTCAAAACTCCATAGTATTCAACCCAGAATACCTGCCTTAAAAATACCAGCACTTTGTAGAAGGGACAAAGTTGTCATGAGAAGATAAGAATTGGACATTGCCGTCTTACACATGGTTACCTGATGAGCCAGGGAAATCCTCCTCTCCTTGGTGTCATACCTGCAACACTCGTGTCACCGTCAAACACATACTAGTTGAGTGCCAGCTATACACGAACACCCGAAGACAACATAAACTAGATGAAGACCAAATCGCCACTCTTAGTGATAATAGTAACTTTAATAATGTGATAATGTCGTTTCTCAAAGACTCTCGGTTATACTACGCCATATAAATGTTGTTTTTTATCATTTTGCTGATATTGTAATTTCTTAATTTAAATTCTTTATTTTCTTAATTCTTGTAATTTAAACATACTGTAAACCTTACTTTTGTAACCGTGTCAATGGCTTGCGTTGCTGAGACACGTTAATTTAAATAATAAAAAAAATTTTCAAAATAGAATTTTACCAAATCGGATGGCCCGGAAGCCTTGTCCGGGACACGAAGTCGTAATTCGGGCCATGTCCCGGATTTTCCGGGATAGTTGATCACACTAAGTAGAGTGTCTTAACCAGTGGTAATCTCCCTATAGTCTCGAAATTATTGGACGATATCGGGCAGCGCAACGAACTGTGCCACTCGCCGTGGCACCGTACCACCACCAACAGCATCAGGCAGGAGGACCGCAACCGCAACAATTCTGCACATTCCAAGAAATCGCGAGCGGCGGTGGCAATGGTGGCGAACGAGAAAGAATCTACTCTGACACTGGTACCGGACGGTGACGACCTTGAAGATTACCGTGCTTGGCTATTTATATCCAGTATTTTTTGAGAGAGCGATGGCCGATAGCATACCATGTGGTTGTGGTTGTTACCAACCGGAATACATCGCTCTGTTAATCCGGGTATTTACTGTAGCGAGCTATATACATATAAGTTGGAGTTACGGATGCGCCAAAACAGAAGACAATGGAATTGGCAATTTTGTGAAAAATAATCATGTAAAGTGATAACAGTTGTTATAGTTTATCTACACATTCTATATTCGAATAAATTGTCAAAAAGATACGAAATGGTACTTAAACGTAAAAAAACCTTATTTGAATATTACTTTCCTCATACGGAAATATACGGTTAAATGTTTCTGAACGGAACGACACTAGCAGGGCCGCCGCTAAGGTGTTGGCCGCGGCCGCCGTGTCCAACTTAATATTTGCCGCCCCTTCCCATTTCAACACTTTAGAAAAATACACATCATACTAATATTTAAAGAAACGTGCACAAGATGCATAACAATAATAATTTGTAAATAGATAAATACTTTAACATTTAGACTAATATCCATGATTCAACGTCCATTAGACAGTGCGGTGGAATAAGTGTTGCCCCCCCTGTTAACTTGTTTATTTTAAGGATATAAGCAAAACGCTCAGATAGGTCGATTTTTAACGAAAACTAGGTCGAAACTAATCATAGTATGTATATCATAGCATCGACGTTTCGAATTTTACGCGATCCCTCTTCAGGTGGCAGGCATAACTTTGATTTTTTTAAATGGTAAAGTACATCATGTGACACCTCATTTAACAGCTTTTAAAATACTGATTTCAAAAATGTATAATACTTTAATCCTTTTTGAGATCGCAGGCCCAAAATTTCGGTCGAACTCTTTTTAAACGCATTTATTTTTTTCGAATTCTGAGAAAACTAATAAGTATTTTTGAAAAATTTAAACGCAGAATGAAAGATTAGATTATTACCGAGGGCTGACAGTCCCTTAGAATAAAAAAAGTTTCTTTTGAATGATATATTTGAAATTAAAAATCACACTGAATTTTCTCTTTTTCCACCACTGTGACTTATTAAAATAAACATTATATGAGTTCTCAGGGACTTTGGACCATCGAGAATACTGTAATATTTTATTCTGCGTTTAAATTTTTCAAAAATATTTATTAGTTTTTTCAGGATTCGAAAACAATGATTGCATTTAGAAAGAATTCGACCGAAATTTTGCGCCTACGCTCTCAAACAGGATTAAAGTATTATACATTTTTGAACTCAGTATTTTAAGAGCTTTTAAATGAGGTGTCACATGATGTACTTTCCCATTAAAAAAAATCAAAGTTATGGCTGTCACCTGAAGAGGTATCGCGTAAAGTGCGAAACGTTGATGCTATAATATAAAATATACTATGGTTAGTTTAAAAATCGACCTGTCCAAGCGTTTTGCTTATATTCTTAAAATAAACAAGTTAACAGGGGGGGCAACACTTATTCCACCGCACTGTATGCGTATGTGTATTTTAATATCCTAATTTAAACGTCCATTTAATTAAAATAAACCGTGAATAGAGATAACATAAACGCATAAAAAAACTAAAAACGGAGTTTTCGGGCTTTCGTTTCGGAAAACTTGTTGACAATAATTAACAATGTTTTTGACAATGCCAATTTTGTTTCTTTTCTGGCCGTGGTGTTGAACCTTTAGCCACGTAATTACATAAACTTATCTAGCTCAGAGGAGTTATGTATAGTGTGCGTGTTGAGTAAGTGTCTTGTTACTTTGAAAAGCCGACTTCATTGTCTTTCCAAAGAGACGCTAATTAGTGTATTCGAACGTCTGCAGTCCCTCCGGTGAGTACCGATTCCACAAGGATAGAAACTATTTTCACCTATTAATTTTTAATAAATGAAATCTCTGTCTGTCTCTTCTCCCTCTTTTTCTCTTCCTGTTCTCTTTCTTTTTTCCTCTCTCTTGATTTTCTGTTTCTCTTTTCCTTCCCTCTTTTCCCTCTTATCTTCTCTGTCTTTTCCATTGCTTTTATTTGCGCTGGTTCTAGATCCGATTTATTCTTTTCTTCCACTTCTCGCCTCGAGTTTCGTCCCTTTCTTTTTCCCTCCCTCTTTTGTTTTCTCTTTCGCCCCCGCTGCTTTCTCGTCCGCCTTTATTGTTTTTCTTTTTTTGTCCCATTTTCTTCCCACGAGTTGGGTCGTGCTGATCGGTTTAGTGGGGGCAGTGCGCCCTTGCCCCTTCAAGGCTGTTTTCCACTCGGCTTCGCCATCTCCCTTAGGCATCGCTTGTAACCCACTATCTTACCCCTGGGCCATCACCCCTTCGGCATGATGGTATTACACCTTGAGGTTGGGGTGGCGGTATATTAGGATGATTATTTCATTCATAGGAGATTCTGACCAATAGAAAGCTACAGAAATCTGAATTAAATCGATAATTTTTGATAATCTCCCGTCGTTAAGTATATTACGTCAGATGCCCTTCGTTGCTACGAAAAAATACATTCAGTGACATTAATGACAATTAATGTTTTAAAAATTATAAAAGTGATGACTTTCAATCGTCAAATATTTATAAAAACTGTGTGTTTAATGGTACTTACATAAATAAATTACAATAAAATTTTGGTTTTGAACAGTTTTATTCATGAAATAATCGCAACAAATTGCACTCGACCTCTGAAATTAATTTAGAATTTTTGCTCTCGTGACACTTTGACATAATTTCACTCGCCTTCGGCTCGTGAAATTAAAACTGTCAAAGTGTCACTCGGAAAAAATTCAATAATTTCAGAGCTCTTGTGCAATTACTACTGATAATATATAGCCGTCATCCCTATGCATATCCGTTTGTTTTCAGTGGTTTCATCCACTGGTTTCAGAGGTTTTTTCCTCGGGTATAGGTTTGGGTATTGGGACGTCTATGATGGGTAGAGATGGGTGTCGTATGATCGTTAGGAGTATTAACTATCACACAGATACAGATTAAGAGCTTGGCTAGAGGAGAGCGGACAGCTGCTCCAATTTGTTGCCTTTTACGATGAGCAGGAGAAGCTGTGGAGGTATTCTACTTGAGCGGCCCGCCTCCACACCGGGACGAGAAAAATATCTAAACTTTCGAAAGCCGTCAGCCACTTTAAATGAAAAAGTATTCCCGGAACTGCTTTATGACTATACCTGCAAAAGGGCAGTTCATACAATAAATAATATTTTCTGATATTTTTGTTTAGATTAGGATAAAAAAAAGAAGAACTATAAATGATAAATGAAACGCATTTTCTGGACACTAGGTCTTTCACACAAGGCTTTTCTATTGTCTTCCATTTTGAACCTAAACCCAATCCGTTTAATAGGTCTCTGGAGGTACCCTGAAAATTACGAAAATTTACGGTTATGAAAATGTACAGCTGTCATTTGTCAACCCCCTTCCTTCCACTTCCCCCACCTCATTTTCTAATAGGGAATATAGGTCGTGTGCTAGCTCATTTGAAAGGTTATTCAATTCTCTATCCAGTAATATTAACATTGACCTAATTATTTATAGAGGGTGTCCAAGAAAAATTATTTTGAATTAAATTAATTGACACGAAAAGAAGAATGTATGTAATTTATTTAGCTCAAAATACATTCTAGTGCTGACAGGAAAGAGAAAAAAATGTTTATTTGATAAATAAACATTGTTTGTTGCTTAAATTCAATATTCAACCTACGAAGAAACAGATGGGTGGCAGCTTGAACATTGAAATTAAGCGAAAAGCAATGTTTATTTATCAAAAAACATTTTTTTCTGTTTTGTGACAGCAGTAGAATGTATTTTGAATTAAATAAATTACATAAAAAAACAATTAAACATTTTTTTTCTTGGACACCCTGTATAAATAATTATGTTAATGTTTATATTAGTGAATAGAGAATTGAATAACCTTTCAAATGAGCTAGCACACGGCCCCTATTCCCTATTTAAAAATAAGGGGTTAGGGAAGTGGAAGGGAGGTGAGAGAGGAAATGAGAGATGCATGTACTGTAAAAATGTGTACCCCTTAGATCAATAATAGACCTGTTTCGTCATTTCCTTAAAATCTAATAAATATGTACTGCCAAATATCGAGGTGGACTGTTTTCTTTGGCCCTCACTATATTTTCTACAGTGCATTCGTAAAGTGTGGAAAGGGTCTATTATCTCATGACTTAATTATTTTCAGAGTTAAAGGTCTGACAGGTCGATTTTTATTTTTAAATTATGATTTTTTGACCTATAGTACATAATAGTGACGTCATCGATTTGTGCGTAATGACGTCATCTATGATTTTTTTAAATGGGAATAGGGGTCGTGTGGTAGCTCATTTGAAAGGTGATTCAATTCTCTATTCATTCAAAAAGAACCGTTTTTGAAGTAAATTAATTGCCGCAAAGAAAAGAATACATACATGTAATTTATTTAACTCAAAATACATTTTACTGCTCTCAGAAAAGAGAAAAAAAATGTTTATTTGACAAATAAACATTGCTTTTCGCTTAAATTAAATGTGCAAACTGTCAAGGGACAGGTGTGTGGCTGTTTGACATTTAATTTAAGCGAAAAGCAATGTTTATTTATGAAATAAACATTTTTTTATTATATGTGGCATCAGTAAAATGTATTTTGAGTTAAATAAATTACATACACCCTGTATAAATAATTATGTTAATGTTTATATTACTGAATAGATAATTGAATCACCTTTCAAATGAGCTACCACACGACCCCTATTTCCATTTAAAAAAAATCGATGACGTCACTATTATATACTATACGTAAAAAAAATCATAATTTAAAAATAAAAATCGACCTGAAAATAGTTAATTAAGTCATGAGATAATAGACCGTTTCCACACTTTACGAATGCACTGTATATTATGTCGGTATTATATCGTTCTACTCCTCTCCGTTCCTAATCGCCAGTCTTTTCTATTGTGGCAGTCTTTTTCTCTTAGATTTCTTTCCGAAATCGCCTTGGAGATGCTCTTTATCTATGTAGTTGCTGGTCTTCCTAGTTTTCGTTTTTCTGTGGGGTCATTCTAACACTTTTTTGGGGATTCTCATTTCCTCCATTCGTCTTACGTGTCCGTACCATACTAGCTGATGTCTTTCGATGTCATCTATGATTGTTCTTTCTATTTCCATTTGTTGTCTAATGTCGTCGTTTCTTATGTGTTATAGTCTAGATCTTCTTGCTGACCTTCTCCAAAAATCCATTTCTCCATTTCAGTGGCTAGTAATTTATCTTTGTACTTGTTTGTTAATTGCCAGACTTCAGCTCCATAGGTTAACACTGGTTTTAATATAGTGTTATAAATTCGTTTTTTATTTTCTATTATGTTTTTTTGCCACAGTACCGAATTCAGGGCTCCTATAACCTGTTTTCCCTTTACTAACCTTTCTTTAATAATTTCTTCGTTTCGTCCTGTACTAAGGTCTGTTTTTAAACCAAGAGGAATAATTCAAATTTACCGCCCGTAATGCTTGTTTGTAATTGGTCCAACCTCAGGAAGTTTACTCCACTGTTATGAAATTTTGACACTAATGACATTTATGAAATTTTGACACTACTGGCATTTCATAGGTTAATTAAGTTATATCGGCGATTTTTTGTGTTTTCTTTTTCTGCGTTATTCCTTTAATTTTTAGATTTTTAGTCTACTTTTATACATATTAAAAAAAGTTGTTTTTAGAACTCTTTAGCGACGTATTAGTATAATATATTGCAGCGGTTCTCAAACTTTTTGAGTCATGTACCACCTACAGTTATTTTTATTATCTTTGTTACCACCTATATTTTTAGATTGTATTATCAAGACTTACTAAGTACTACTATTTTATTTTTTGTGTATTTTGTGTACCACCGCAAATAATGATATGTACCACCAGTGGTACATGTACCACCAGTGGTATATGTACCACAGATTGAGAACCGCTAATATAGTATGTATGGATTACCGTCAAAGGCCGATATGATCAACCAAAAAAGAAGATGTATTTGGTGATTTTTCTAGTGACTTTCTTTGGTGTGAATCTGTCTTTTTAGTTTACTTCTCCTGGTTTAAAAACAAACCATAGTTAGTTTTATTCCTAGATATATGTATGCATTGCAGCTTGTAATTGTCTCCTGTTCCAGGTTCAGGTTATCCGTCAACATAGTGTCAATAAAGCGACAGAGTTGTATACGCTCTGAGCTTCGCTGGTGTCGCTCCTAGCGGTTACTAATTCAACTTTTACCGGTAATTTTTAAATTTATTATTTAATTGTTATCGCTTAATATTTACAACGCTAAAAAGTAATTAAATTGTAATAGATTTTTTTAAGATCTTGCTAATCATTTTGACGTTCTATTGATGAAATATTAATTTCTGACTTCGGATACTTTCACAATTATCATGTAGATGGCGCCAAGATTAATTTATAATTACATATTACAGAACATTAAAAAACGCAAATTCAGTATTTAAAACGTAAGTATATTTAAGGTAAAAATATAAACCACAGCTTTGATCAACTAATATTTTTTATAATTAATGTTTTTAATTTTAATTTAAAATTAATCACTTTGACATTTATGTCAAATTTCCGGTAAACGTTTACAGACTTGTCACTACTGGCGCTCACGAATTTATAAATATCCCCTCTACGTACGAGCTCACAGCGTATAAAGTCTCCTCTTCATATACATTCAGAAAAAATTTTTCATAACAAAGTCCTTGGTCTTGCCGAGAAAATAATTTCAGTCAACAGCATCTATCTAAACAACTTGAGATACAAAGATGACATAGTTCTTATAGCTGAAATAATTAAAGATTTGCAAGAAATATTGCCATAGTAGTAACCTGTAGTCGTAAATTACCATTATGGTTTCTTTGTTTATAACAAGGGGGCAGAGTTTGTATCCCAGATTCAATTCCTTCCATTAGGCCTAAATAGTATGAGATGAAACGTCAAAAAGAAATAATTCCAGAGAACAGTCCATACGTTCTGAAACCGATGCATTATAGTCGGGCGTCAATCTTTTATTGATTTATAGTATTTCACTTTTTATGTTGTAGCATTAAGAAGTCACCACATCAGGCTTAAGGGGTGGGAGGGGGCTATGGTATTTTAAATGAAAGTACATAAATTCAAGAATACTCTCGGAATTTTAGATTGATCAGAGAAAAATTACCGGAATACATCTTGTTGAATATCTACCACTACCTTTGACTCGCTTTACAGCAAGTTCGCGCAGCACGCGTGAGCGTAGTGAGAAACGTTCAACAGCTGTTCCCCTTCTCTTTTGTTAATTACTCACCGATACAAAAACAAATTCCGCCGTGCATCACTTTAGGATTTGACAGACAAAAAACAAATTGAAAATAAAAGTTGTCATAACTTAAAACGCGTTTTTTTTTCAAAACTGCTTTTTTCAAAGGTGGTGGATATTGTAGATAATTCACAAACTTTAAATTTTCTTTAGACATTTAGTAAGGTAACACAGTCTAGATTTTTTTGTTTTATGTTAATTTTTTGTTTAACAATAATAACTATGTTGATTTTCACCCATTGTTACACAAAATTTCGTTATTTTGGCTTCTGAATGATACCAACAACTCAAAAATCGATAAATAAGCTAATGAGATCTTTTTGAATTTTTTGTTTCACATGATTCAATGACAAGTTCTGATGTCCACCGTAAAATCCTTTTTTTTAAGTGTCTGTAAAAATTTGCCATCGTTGGCTTATTTTTCAATATTTTGCCTTGAAATTTTTTTTGAATATTTTTTTAATTTTACTGAATATGTTATAAAATAATTCTACCAAAGTTTAAAAGAATTCACCGAAATGTGCTTGAAATGTTGATTTCTAAATTTCTAAACATACGGCTCCCTCCCCCCCCCAAACATCGTTTTAAAGTCCAATGTACAGGGCCGCGTTTAGGTCAAATGACGCCCTAGACAATTCTCTAGTAGCCTCCCTTCAAACATGTACCATTTTTTGGAAATGTACCATGTACCTCTCCTTTTCAAACATGTATCATAATAATGTTTGGAAATGTGTTAAATATTCTTTATTGTACATCAGGCGTAATGTTACATACAGTCTGAAAAATGAAAGAATACCCATAAACGATCACATCAATCACTTATTTTGTATTTGCTGTCTTTTTCTATAAATAACAAACGTTTGTTATAAAAAAGACAGCAAATACAAAATAAGTGATTGATGTGATCGTTCATGGGTATTCTTTCATTTTTCCGACTGTATTACAATTATAAGTATGTTTGAGCGTTCTGACCTGTGCCCAATGCATGCGTTTTAATGCATGATACGTAGAAATTGCCTGTGTGTAGGCGCGCTTACTCGTTCGATTTTAAATGAGAGATGCATTGAAAACACTACTCAAGCACTATGTATTTATAGCTTTGCTTAACAATAAAAAAATTAATTTTTAGCAATGCAAATAATCAAAACCGGTATAATTTGACATGAACTCTCAAATGCGGTAAGCAGAATTGCTATTTTATTTTTTAATCAAAAGTTACTCGGGTTCAAAAATTGCATTTTTCGATATTTTGAAAGTTCAACTGCGTTTATCTCGAAAACTATGCATCCTACGAAAAAACTTGTAACAACATTTTTTGCTTAAAATGACCCAAGAAAATAGAAAAAAGGTTTCTTTGCTAAGAATCGCTGTTATGTAATTCCTCAAGTTCTTTGTGCATAACAAACTTATCGATCAACTGTTAACCAAAATATTCGTGTTCTATGGGACAAAATACATAAAAAAACTTGGGTAAGTCCATCTGGATAAAGTAGGCCGTTGTACCCCTACGGCCTATAATAACTAAAAAAGTAGTCAGCTACCTCGATATTTCAGTGTCCCGAACATGGTATATTTCTTGCTTATTTCCCTGGAGTATATCTGTGCGACGACACGAACCTTATCTACTTGTAATAATACAGTTTGAAAATCCCAACTCTAACTCGATGTCCTACTGTAGACAAGTGAAATCTTTAGTTTCTGCAAAATGTGCAATATTGAACTGTTCAGTGGCCCACCGTCTTTGCCCAGCTGCCAGCGGCCTAATAATCACTAAACTTATGACTTCCGTCCAATGAATAGTGTTAAGATAACAGAATGCTATGTTTGTTTTATTTTTGTTATGAAAGCAATTAGTTTTATTCTATTTAGAAAAGAATGCCCACTTCTATTTCATTGATGGATGAACATGCATACTTGTTATTCGATTTTAATTTTTATATACAAATATTTTTTTGTACAGTATTTTTGCCGCCCTAGGCAAGTGCCTATATTGCCTAATGGATAAAGCAGCCCTGCCAATGTATGTAAGCACGCCACTGCCGATAAATTACATGCCTTAAAATATGTTAAGCATAAGATGACTCAACTTCTATTATCTGAGTAACGTTTTCTTCGAACCAATTGAATTAGAAAGTACTTACTGCCTTCCTAATTTAATTTTTCTAGAATATAAATGATTGAATCACACTGAAATGCTTTGTGCAATGTGAGAGTAGGTATAGTGCGATATCGACAACAATTTCGTTGGGACCGGTTATTTTAAGAAATGGAGGCTGAGTGACGAGTCGAACGGAAATGCCGAACGTCTACAGCAGGAATGCGTCAATATCCGGTTAAAAACGTTTCTACGAAATTATCATCGGGTTGACCTAAAAGACTCTTTCGGCATTTCCGTTGCATGGATTCGCTTTTTTGACGTTCATATAGCAATTATGAGTCATGTAAATACGATTTAAATATGGATGTCTACTTGTATTATACTTTTAGAATTTTATACGACTTGCTAATTTTTAAAAATATCAATCGTTTTCATTAGAAAATTAAGAAGATACTATAAAATAGGCCGGGCCGAAAACATTTTTATTTTATTTTTCCACAAGGCTATTAGTTGCCAAAAGTTGGAACTAGTATTTATATAATCCTATACCAAATTTGGGCCGGTGTAAAAAATAGGTCCCCCCAATAATTTTTTTGGTCGAAATTTTTTTTAAATTTTTCTACAAGGCTAGTTGCTAAAAGTTGTAACTAGTATGTACTATATCAAATTTGGGTCGGTTTAAAAAGTAATTAACCCCCCCCCCCTCCGCCCTTAAAGAATTTTTATTTTGTTGTAAAAAAATTCCTGGGGGTATTGAAAAAGCTTTTGTTTTCATATTCTATTTTGTTGTCATATTCTAACCGAAAGAAAGATAATACAGTCGACAGGAAAAATACTTAGGCTTTTTCAGACTTATAAAGCTGCTGATTTGACAGGTTACAGGTGTATCTAATAGAACCGCTAAAAAAATTGCAAATGCCGTTTTAGAAGATCTTAACTTAATTTTCAAAGATAATACAGTGCTGGTTATCGACAAAATTAAAATTCGAAGAGGAGTTAAGGAAAACAGACGGCAATTCCAGCATGAGAATAAAAATTTAAACAAGTCAATTGAAGGGCGATACTTCGATGAAAGACAAGATCAAACCATGGTCTTCGAAAACGCGAGACGAATCATGAAAACTGAAGACCATATTAATTGAAGGACCCGGTAGTTTATATTTTCGGTATTTAGCTCTTAGCCAGTCTCGTGTCATAGATATTGCCGAAGGAATATTAGGTTACTTACAAAGCCATAATATAGATCTAAGCAAATTAAATGTTATGAGCTGTGATGGTACAAATGTCAATACGGGCTGGAAGGTGGAATCATTCGGATTATAGAAACGCGAGTAAATAAACCATTATGCGAGCTTCACACTCTCGGCGAAGTTACTTCGCCAAAGTTGACCGAAGTCCGAAGTACCTCTCTACACACTCGTTCTACTTCGCGAGGAACACATTCAAGCGGTGCGATACCGACAAAGATCCCTTTGACTCGGACACGCCAGACCGACAGAGAACGGAAGTAGAACGAAGCGAGGCAAGGTTGCAAGAAGTGGCCGTCTACACTCTCGTACTTGTTGAACCTCGATCGACTTCGGCGAGAGTGTAGACGGCGTTTTACAGTGGAGTGTATGCCCGTTGCATGCTAATTAACTTCCCTTGCGATATTTGCTGCAAAAACTAGAGATGACCACACAAAAGGTCCCTATTCATATTCTGAGCCGATTGGATCCGTTCTTCCCAATTGCAAAAAAATGCCTGTTATTAAATTTAAACCCATAGAAGCGGTCGTGTCTCTTGTAAACAAAAATGATCTAACTTCAGACCAACAGTATTTGTTCAAACTATCTGAAGCAATTGGAGATGGAATATGTTCTCAAAGTTTGGCAGAGAGAAGTCCAGGAAAGATGGTACCAACACGTTGGTTCACGACATCTAACTGCATTCTTATATTCTCGTATAAGGTTTGAGATAAAAACGCAGCCAAGCTTGGAATATGGTGCCAGGCATCTATGGAAATTAATGCAGATCCCGAGAGATTTTCTGAATGTCTCATCAATTATCAATAAAGTTATTCAAGACAATGCTTATTTTTCGCACCCGGAAATGATTCAAATTTTTATGTTAACAGATTCACGTCAACGTATTAGAGAAGTTGATGTCAGGAGAATTTTAAAATGTAGGAAAGCTGGCATAAAAATCGCATTTTCATAGTACCTATCACCTATCAAAAATCCCTAAATCAATTTCGATGCAGATTACATAGATCTCATAGACTGGATGGATAGTACTGTAACAGATCCTCCTCTAACACAGCATTTGGCCGACGAGGAATTGTGGGATATGCTGAAACAAGTTCCAAAGTTTGACAATTTTCCTTGCCATACTCAAGCGATGGAGAGGTGTGTTAAGATAATCCTAGCTAAACTTGATGCCAGAAAGAATTTGCCGATATTTGAAAGTAAATGTCAATATTATACTATGCTTCAAGAAGTGAGTAAGTAAAAATGTTGTGCAAAGGAGGGTGGGCGGGTGGAACTCGCCGTGCAGCTACCTCATCATGGTGAGTTCTGGGTTATAGTATAGTATAGTTGATCCAAAAGATGGCATAACCCAGACATCCAAAGTGAAAGTTATCCTTCAACACCAAATTGTTCTATATGGTCCACACAATGTCCAGAAAAAAGTCACACCATTTTGAGGGTCGGGTTTGGGGGGGAGAGGGGGGAGAAATCGGTAAATTCGTAGTTTTTTAAGTTTTTCGCCAATATTTCTAAAAATATGCGGTTTAGCATGAACAACCTTCTATACAAAATTGTTCTACATTAAATTTTAAATAAAAAAGGCCCTATGCATAATCTTTCTAAAATGAATGGTTCCAAAGTTAGGGAGGTAGTATAGTATACCTGGTCCAAAAAAAGGCCTAACTCAAACATCCAAAGTAAAAGTTTTCCTCCAACACCAAAATGTTCTATATGGTCCACATATTGTTCAATATAAAGTTACACCATTTTGAGCGTCCGGTTTGGGAGGGAGATGGGAGAGAAGACGGTAAATTAGTAGTTTTTTTACGTTTTTCGTCAATATTTCTAAAACTATGCTTTAGCGTAAACAATGTTATATACAGAAATGTTCTACATGAAATTTAAAACAAAAAATGTTTTATACATAATTGTTATAAAATCAACGGTTCCAGAGTTACGGAGGGTGAAAAGTCGAGGTTTTCGATACTTTTTATATTTTGTGGGCAATATTTATGATATAACTATACCAAAAACCCAGACATCCAAAGTGAAAGTAATCCTCCAACACCAAATTGTTCTATATGGTCCACATAATGTTCAGAAAAAAGTCAATCCATTTTGAGCGTCGGGTTTGGGGGGGAGAGGGGGGAGAAATCGGTAAATATAGAAAGTATCGAAAACCTCCACTTTTCACCCTCCGTAACTCTGAAACCGTTGATTTTATAACAATTATGTATGAACCTTTTTTGTTTTAAATTTTATGTAGAACATTTTTCTATAGAACATTCCTTACGCTAAAGCATAGTTTTAGAAATATTGACGCAAAACTTAAAAAAACTACTAATTTACCGACTTCTCCCCCATCTCCCCCCAAACCGGACGCTCAAAATGGTGTAACTTTTTACTGAACAATATGTGGACCATATAGAACAATTTGGTGTTGAAGGAAAACTTTTACTTTGGATGTCTGGGTTAGGCCTTTTTTGGACCAATTATACTATACTACCTCCGTAATTGTGCATAGGGCCTTTTTTTATTTCAAATTTAATGTAGAACAATTTTGTGTAGAGGGTTGTTCATGCTAAACCGCTTAGTTTTAGAAATATTGACGAAAAACGTAAAAAGCTACGAATTTGCAGATTTCTCCCCCCTCTCCCCCCCCCCAAACCCGACGCTCAAAATGGTGTGACTTTTTTCTGAACATTATGTGGACAATATAGAACAATTTGGTGTTGAAGGATAACTTTCACTTTGGATGTCTGGGTTTGGGTCTAACTATACCATACTATTAAGTGAATATACGAAATAATATTAAATATGTGCATATTAGTTCAATTTTAAGAACCTTTTGTGCCGAATATTGATTCAAGCAAAGATCTACACAGTTCACAGCGCATAAATAGTAAATAAATATGCATCGTCTACGTCATTACTGTCATACGAATTTTTTATTTCGTCTAAAATTAAATAAATTTCCTCAAAGTTGTAAGTAAGTGTTAATGTTTTTTATGATTGACGATACAATTTTGTACGCACCACCTCAATACTCTTTATCGAACGCGTCTGTTGCTCGCTTCGCTTTCTCTGCTCGTAATATCAGACTCGTTCGATAAAGAGCCACTTTACTGACTTGGTACATAAATAACTATTAAACAATTTTTCGACCACGGTACTGCCTAGTACCATCTGTCCGACAGCGAGTATAACTCCTCGTTAATTATAACAGGTAGAATGACAAATGAGGTGTCAAAGGAAAGATTAATATCCAAGGATGGTACTTAAGGTGACAAATTTAACCTAGGCTGTCTATCCGTCCGTCCGCGAATATAACTCCTCCGTCATTATAACAGGTAGAATGACAAATCTTCTTCTTCTTCTTTTTGTATAGACATTACTTTGTCTGTTTTTTCAATGTGCCTCTAGTAAGTTGTCGTTCCATCGTTTTCGTGGTCTTCCCACTAAACGTCCTCCTATTGGGGAACCGTCTCTCGCTGTCCTGACTACATTCTATTCTATTCTTCTGTTTCTTACCCAGTTATTAATGTTATCCACCTTGCATCTCCGTCGTATATCTGTACTTCTAGCTCTGTCCCATAGAGTCTTACTATCGATTTTTCGAAGGGTTTTCATCTCGGCTGTTTCGAGCAATCTTTTTGTCCTCTCTGTGTCAGGTTGTGTTTCTGCCGCGTATGTCATTATTGGTCTGATGACTGATTTGTAAATTCTGCCTTTCATTTCTTTTCCGATATGACAAATGATGTGTCAAATGAAAGCTTATAATCCAATGATGGTAATATTCATTTTCTTCTTTCATCCATTAAATCCAATATTTCCTCTGTCATCCATCTTTACTTCCGTGGTCACTGTTTTGTGAGCATTTCAGTTGCCGTTGCAAGGGCGTGTCTGATTTCCTCCCGAAGGCGAAAGTTAAGGATGTTTAATTATATGACAGTGTGCTAAAAAACAGTGCGAAAAAGTAAAACCCATTTAAAATACATTGTTACTTCAGACACACTTTAAACCCTTTATGTACTGCTATCTATATTTACAATTTTCACACAATAAAACCTTTACATCAGCGGTTCTCAATCTTTATGAGTCATGTACCATCTAAAGTTTATTTTATTGTATTTCTATATTTTTAGATTGTATAATCAAGATTTACTATGTACTACTATTTTAAGTTTTTGTGTGTTTTGTGTACCACCGCAAATAATTATATGTACCACCAGTGGTACATGTACCACAGATTGAGAACCGCTGCTTTACATAATATGAGATAGAGTAGATAAAAATTATTTTTGTGAATTTGGTTAACAAAAATTGGTTAAACAATTTTTCGACTGCGGTACCGCGTGACACCATGTGTATTTGTTATAAAGATTGTTATACGGATGTACATATTTCTTTGAGTAAGTTTGTGCAAAAAATCGAAATTTACCTAACGGGGGCGACGTTACAGACTATACTAATAAGTAATTGAAACGGTCAAAACAAAGAAACGCACACTCATCAAAAATGCACTTGAGATTCTCGTATAATCAACATTTACTGAATCGATCCAGTAAGAGTCAACTCCAACTAGTAAAAGTTGATTTAAATTTTTAAAATCAACTTTTACTGCTCATTTCAGTTGGAGTTGACTCCAACTAGTTGGAGTCAACTAACTGAGAATCAACTTGAACTGCAACACATACACTTTCTGCCAAGTATGACAAGGGTATGTCAAATAGTTTTAAAGTACTGGGTAAAAATAGTTATTAAATTTTTAAATAAAACACCCTGTAACTCAGTAACGAGCCACATTTTATCTAACTAAGTGATTTGGGTTAAATCTTAATATTTTTAGGTCTAGAATCTACAACTCAGAGATTGGACATTCTTAATGAAATCACCCTGTATAGGTAGAACTTGAATGTGTTAAGTACAGTATGTATGCACAAAATGGATTAAAAACTTGCAAAAACACCCTGTATGTCGTTTGGTTCAAAGATCACTCAGAGTGTTTTTATTTTGTCTAGACCCATAATTTATCTATGTCGGATAATTTTGTTCTCGCTAATAAAAACAAGAGAGGTATTTCGACAAACAAAAACAAAGGATGCCAGGTCAAATTATGCAAATCTTTGAATGTTTGGATATGACAGAGATACAGTGGCGGAGAAGATTCTGTAGATTTTTTTCTATTTTATGCTAACTGAAGTTGGCATTTGGAATATCCCTCTGCAATTTTTTTTCTGGCATGTGCTTCACTGAATATTTTATAGGGAAATAAACTACAATTAATTGCAATAAAAGTGAAATTTTTTGAGGTTTCGATTTCCAATCCGGAATGGTTAAAAAATTCTAAATCCTATTTCTCTTGATCACAGCATAACTTGAGAAGGACTTTACCGATTACATTAATCTTTTTAATCTTTACAAGTTTTCTAATACTTTGTAGAAGGTTCTTTACGGAAAGAAAATTGTGCAGAAAATTGAAACAATTCAGAAAACTAGAGATTATTTAAATTAGACGCGTTTAATAATTTCGTGTTTGATGGATGCAAATGTCGTTTAACAGCTACACTGTAGTGATGTTGAAAAAGTAACTATTCGTTACAAAGTACTCGTTACTTACGAATACCGAAAGTAACGATTACTATACAGAGAGGTAAATCGTTACTTTGATTACTTCGTACCAATCGTATCAGAGCGAGTACATATTTTGAGTATTGTATCTACAATCGGTTGATATCGGAGTCGGACCGGTATTCCGTGAGTGTTCGGTATCAGTACAGTTAACTAAAATTTTATCTATGAAGGCTATGAAGAGTTTTACAAGATCACAGGGCGCTGAAAAGTAGCTGAAACAGAGGGAGGTATATCATTTAACAAAGCATGCACCCACAAACCATACATACTCTAGACGTTTCACGACCATGTTAATCTTTCGGATCGAATTAACGCCATCTCTTGATTGGAATGGGAAATAAATTGACAAATTTTAGTTACGTGGGAATTTCAAATTATAAATTTTGCGGGATTTTTGATGAAATTTGGCAGGAAATTAAAACAACAGAAAGACAATTCAATGTTTTATTCAATAATCATACTATGAGTTAAAATTACCGTAAAAGTTCCATCTACATAAAAAATACCTACTAAAAGTATTGTCTAAAAGTTCTGTTAGTAGATAGTGTTGTAATCTGGGCTGAAATACCAATATAACCAAAAATCATAGTTTTACGGTTTTACTGAAAACTTCAAAATATTCCAATTTGTTTTCAAAATGCTAAACACTACTAACTGCCATGTGTCACGTGAAAGCACTGATGTGTAATATTGAGTTGAATGAAAATTTTTGAAAGAATCTTGTAGTGTTTAGATAAATACCTTATAATATTTTACAAACTTCCAAAAATATATAGGCCCGGAATGTTGATGACTCGCTTGTCTATTGGAATAAACTGTTTCAGGATCTATTATATTGTTTTTTTAAAAATGTGGAGAAACACAACACGGGATGATCAATGTAAACTAAAAATTCTACTCATAAAAACGGAGAGGAGGTTAATACAACTGATTAAAATTGTGATTAAATCTAATTAAAAACGTAACACCACTATTATAATAAAATAATTAAGCCACAAACTGTAAAATAAAAAGTAAATAACAAATTAATTTAATTGTCAACTGTCAGTTGTTAAATATGACAAGAGAATTGACTGACAGCGACATCTCTGGATTGGAATCTGGATCTAATTTGCTGTCTTGACCTTGACAATTTACGTGAAACGTCTATGAGTATGTATGGTTTGTGCATGCACCCAGAAACAGATGTCTATACGATTTGTCGAGGTAGATAACTCACAGAATTGAGCGGCCGTGGAGTAACGGCATATTCGCTGGCCTCATAAGCCAGTGCACGTGGTTTCGAGCCCTGCCAAAGACAAACCATTTTCATTTCCAATAATGACACGAGCCGTCTCACCGTGCCTCGGAGAGCACCTAAAGCCGTCGGTCCCCCTGGGCTAGTGTACATCGGCACTAGTTACTTGAAACAGGGTTAAAGATGTAAATGTCGCCGGAACTGTCCGAAAGGATCTCCCCGGCAAAAATGCCATACGATATTATTATATTATTCACAGAATTTTACAGATGTTAGTTCCTTTGAAAATAAAAATGCATCACATTAGATTTTAATAATAAATACACACTATTCTTATCAGGCCTAAAAAAATAGCTTAGATTGACCGGAAAATATGTAGAAATGATAATATTTCTAGACTATGATCACCAACTTTAATTTTATATGTAGGTATGGCGTTGTTTCTATTAGATCAGGGATAAATTTTTATTAAAACACAGGAATAAATCTATTTTTAAATATATAAGGTACATAGAGACTTTTTGACAAGACAACTTTTTGCATTGTATTTAGGATGACGTCTGGAAAAAAGTCTACAATAGAGAAATAGGTGGAAATGCATTATTACATTTTAAAGTGTATAAAACGCATCGAAAAATGCATAAACATGTTAAAATCAGTATATTAAGGGACATATATTGTCTTATTTCGGGGTATTTGGAGTCACTGAACACGAATATGCAATCAGAACCGACCTCCGGAGCACCTGGGTGCCCAGGGTTACTACGGTTTTGTTACTACGGTTACTAAGGGTTTGTTTTTGGCACTTAATTGATGCAAATAGATTACTCGAGATTACTGATATTGTGGAGCAGCAATGACAGAACAATTACATATCATTTAATTTCTATCCATTAAATAGATCGGTGAAGGTCGTTGTTATATCGGATCTTAGTATTCAAATACAAGAGTAATCATAGGAATCAAAGTATCCTACTAATACTAATACAAAATATGTACTGAGAAATGCGATTCTCTAAATGATTACCGGTCCTCAAATACAAAAGTAACAAAAGTAATCAAAGTAACGAATACTGTAAATGATTACTTTATATAAAAGTAGCGATTTGTAACGAATACTCGAAAGTAACTATAATCAACATCACTACTACACTGGTCGGTCGGTCGGCCGAATTTATTGAGTTCTAGTGACGTCCTTTGGGAGGAATTACGGTCGATTCTCACTTCTCACTATACGTTCCGTTTACTTCCTATACCCGTTCCATACACCTTAGCCCAATAAATGACCGTTTTGAAGTGTAATTTCCAGGGGCAACTCCGAATTGCATGAAAATTTGGATTTAGGTTCTACTTACCCTCCACTTCAAAGTTGAATTTGTGCCGTTGGTTGCTTTTACTTGGGGGGTGACATTTACCCCTTCTCGGGGGGTGAAAACCGCGTGTTTAAAATAAGGCCGGAAATGGATAAATTGACTTATTTTAAGCACCTTTTGTTCTATAAAGATTTTTACGTAAGTCAATACTTTTCGAGTTATTCGCGATTTAAAATGTTGATTTTTCGACAAAAAAATTACGTTTTCAGACCGTTTTTCCCAAATAAATCAAAAAGTAAATATTTTATCGAAGAAAATATTTTTAGCAAAAGTGTAGCCTATAAAAAGACGAAAAAAATGGTGTACCCGTAAAGTCTACAAATTGAGTAGAAGCAAAGTTGTGGCTCATGAAAAATACGTTCTTCTAATTCGTCTTCTAGTTCGTCTAATTCTAAATCGAATAATTCAACGCGAAATCACCGAAGAAAGAAACGTTTTTCGGAAAAACCTTATTAACATTTTTAAAGTATCAAAAAAGCATTTTATTTGTTTTTTACAAAAGTTTACAGCATCAAAAATAAACGAATTACACTGAAAAAAAAAAGTTGGCCCCTTTTTTTGGTAAAAAAAATCGTGAAAACCTCCCTCTATTTAGCACCCTAAATGAAACTAATCGTTTGGCTTTACCATCTATTTTAACTGAAAAAAACTCGAGGAAAGAGAAATCCCTCCAGGTCTATGGTTAAACAGAGAAGAATGAATGGCGGTTAGGAGTCGGAAGGCGTCGGAGAACGCTGTAAACCGATAGTAGTAGTAGGTACATAGTAAGAAACTCATAAATCATATAAAAAACTTCAATATGGCGTTCGCTGAATATGTCTATCCTTATTGGTTACTTAGAAAATTGCAAAATAAGTCATACCTACATTTTGAGTTTTTATAAATATTCATAACTTATGTAAAAATTAACTTAGCACCTTCTTATTACACGGAACGCTGAGACTTCTGGTGCTTACATTATACCCTAAATTTCAAAGCAATTGGTCAAATAGTTCAAAAGTTATTACATTTGTTTATCCCAAACTAATTTTTCTTTGCAACACTATAAGTCAGAAAATGATGAAGTTACAGTAATACTTTCGATAGTTTATGAAAGAATAAGATTTGTACTATCTATTAATTTAATTGAAAAAAATGACAAAAATAATTCTAAATATTGCAAAATTATTTTGCAAGATTGTGTCGATTTTTTGCTTATAAACAATTAGAATAACTTTTTAACCATTACCCGTATAAAAATTATTTTTTCATATTTAGAAAGACTGAATTTTTATACAAATTAAAAAAAACTGTCCTAGGAAAATTAGGGACGAAGTTGGCCCTCCTTTTTTTTAATTCACAGCAGTTTTCTTTATAACAATTACGAAATCAAATCAGTCACATATGAAAGAACAGACTTTAAAGTTTTAATGTAGCAAATATAAAAAATATATACTTTCAAACAAATCGTCCACAAAGCTTCAAAATGTGAGCCTTAAAATCGGCCGACCTTGAAACTTGGGAGATCCATGAGAAGGGGAAAGGAACTTTTAGCTGTATCTCTGGTTCTCGCCTATGAATTTCGACGTTTCATTTTTTAATTTATATGTACTTTTTGCGTAATAATAATAAGAGGAGACATCATTGGAAGTCTCTGCTTCATGCCCAAAAACATGGAACAAATTTACTTAATACTCTTTTAATGATGTAGATTGTAAATAAACATAATTACATAAAAAAAAACTTTTTGCGTACAGTACGAATATGCATTATTTAAATAAATTAATTGTTATATACATCACCAAATTTGTTTAAACAATTTTTTTTCAATTTTTTTTTTAATATTTTTGAAGTAATTTTAATCACAAAACATAAATATTTATGAATAATATAATAATACATAGTTTCTCATTAAACTTGGTAATAATTTAAAGTATGAAAAACAAATTATATCATTCAATTGTTTCTAAAAATAGTATTGGTCTATGGAAATCAAAAAATCTCAAATGAACTAGGTTTTATTTTTTTGCTAAACATGCTATTAATTAGATGAATGAAAAACTGAAGTTACAGAACCACCAAACAAGAGATAAACGTAATTGATTGGGGTTGGAAATTCGGGTGAAGTCGAGTTCGCTCCGCTTCGTTCAGGTATATTTTAGAAGGGTACGAATTGGCTCCCGCATGAATGCGGGTAGGCTCTCATATAATCGCGGAAACATTAGACATTGTTGCCAAATCGTGTAATATTTATACTGCTTAGGAAATTTACATAGTGATATAGACTTTTTATAGGAAAATTATACTTTTAGACAAATACTTTTAGAGTTTGTTTTAGTTCAACATTGGCATATGTGGCAATTTTAACACAAATAATCGGTGTCGGCCGGTATGCGCTCGACCGTTTTGCGCTCTTACCTGAAATCGGCCGGTTTGCGCTCTACACTCTAATACCCGAAAGTTAAGTTAGGACCGAAAGGTTAGGTCTTCCTCCTTTCCCATAGATATTTATAGGAAGGTACCTGTTTCTAACAAAAAGAGAAAATTTGAAAGAAGTGACAACGCTGGGTGATATTTTCGACATGTTTAGGTAAAATAAATTTTGTCTATGGGAGCCAATTCGGACTCTACCTTTTTTAGTTCAGGTAAAATACTTACCATTGGGAGCGAACTCGACCCCGTCCGGAAATTCAGAGAACAGTTAGTACCGATCCGATCAACAGATCTTCTTTATACCAGATATTTTATTAAAATAAACTACCTGCTCTTGAAAAACTGGTTGCACTGAGTGTACCTGTTAGTACACAGATATAAATCTTTTATGGACTTCGATAAAACCTCATCTTTCTCTGTTATCTATTTTGAAGTTTTTTTTTAATCTGTATGTACTCTTTCTTTGCGTACGTTACGGATAGGTTTTTTGATAATAAAGTGGTTATTTAATTAACTATGTAAATTGTGTAAACAATTTTTGGAAATTCTTTTACGATATTTTTAGGATGATTTTGTTGGCAATCATAGGAGTGAATCATATGCACTTGAATTTACTTATAATAAATAGGTAACTGATAATTGTTACGTTTTTCATAAAAATACAAGTAATGAAGTAATCCTAGATAAATCTCCTTTTACTTTATTTTAATTTAATAGTCTTGTTATCATACCAAAATGTATGAAATAACTTTTACAATCTTAAAATTATAACTTTCAATGTCGTAAGATACAATTATTACAATATTGTAGAAAATTTCTGCAAATAATTTTGTTCTTTTTGTCCTCTCTCTAATTTTGTTAAATTTCATTTTTCATTTATCTAGTAGCATGTTTATCAAGAAATAAAACCCAGTATATTTGAGATTTTTTATTTTCAATTCAATATTATAAACCAATGTTAGTTTTAGGAATAATTTAATAGGGTTAGTATATATGTACTAATTATAAATAATATGTACGTTTTACAATAAAAGTTACATCAAATATTATTTGAAAAATTGAAAAAAAAATTGTTTAAACAGATTTGATTGTGTATATAATAATTAATTTATTTAAATAATGCATATTCGTAATGTACGTAAAAAGTACATACAAATTAAGAAAAGAAACGTCTAAATAAATAATCGAGAACCAGAGATAAAGTTAACAGCTCCTTCCCCCTTTTTATCGGTATCCCAAGTTTCAAGGCCGGCCGATTTTAAGGGCCACATTTTTAAGCTTTGTGGACGATTTCCTTGAAAGGAAATCTTTTTTATATTGGATACATTAAAACTTTAAAATAGGTTCTTTCAAATGCGGCTAATTTTATTTCATAATTGTTATAAACAATGCTGCTGTAAATTAAAAAGAGAAGGGGGCTAACTTCGTCCCTAATTGTCCTAGGACAATTGTTTTTCTTTCTAAATGTGTATAAAAGTTCAGTCTTTCTAAATACATATGAAAATAGTTATTTATGAAAAAGTTCGTGAAGTATGCTTTTTTGCGAACGCACGCGATTTTTAGAGCACGAGCGACAGCGGAGCGAGTGCTATACATCTCGTAAGTTCGCAAAAAGTACTTCACGTACAGTTTCATACAATATTTTATCTACTTTACCATAAACAAATAAAAAAACTGTAACTCTTCGTCACTGGAATTCATTTCTATTCTACAATTTTTAGAACTTTGACATTTAAAAATCCTAACTACTTTCAAACCACAAAACTGTCAAAAATTTTGTTGTAAGTCATTGCTCATATTGTCATCACCATCACCATGACAACGCGAAAGTTAAAGATATTTGATTATATGAAAGTGTGCCAAAAAACCCATTGAAAGTGTGCGAAAAAGTAAATCCCATTTAAAATACATTGTTACTTCACGCACACTTTAAATCCTTCACGCACTGCTATCTATAATGACAGTTTTCAAAAACTAAAAACTTAGGGTAGGTGGGGGCAAAAGTACGCACGGGGCAAAGGTACGCACTTACATTTTTCAGTAACTTCTTATATGTTGGCGACAACATCTTGTGGCATATGTTTGTACTACTCAGTAGCATTGGATGAGAAACTTTGGCGCAATCAGGCCGAATACAGCAACAAAAATGAGGTAAAAATTATTTTTGTGCCTTTTGATCTAATTTTTCTTAAAAATTGATTGATTCTAATTCTTAAGCTTTCAAACTCAGATTATTATTGGTTAGGCATGTTGAAAGTTTATTGTTAGAAGATTTCTTCTACATGACAGTTTGAAGTTCACATGTGCATAGTTTCATATTTAGGTTAGATATATTATTGGTTGCCGGATGGGGCAAATATACTCACACAAATGGGGCAAACGTTCGCAGTGCGTACCTTTGCCCCCAGTGAGGTAGACTTGGCAAATGCATGTTTCAAGTCAATCTACAAAGTGAATAGCAAGTTGAGCTTGATATTCTATCAGCTAATTTTGTCTCAATTGCAAAATGTCTCAAATCCGCAAAAGTACGCACATGCGTACTTTTGACCCATTGGGTGGGGCAAAGTTACGCATTTACATTTTTTTTTAAAAAGTTATCACCACTACAAAAATAATATTGAAGAATTTCCATTTGCCTAATATGATTACAAAATGTATCAATTTCACTTTCATCTATACTCTGTGCCAATTCAAGCATTAGGAGATTCACTAGAGATGAAAATTTAGAAAATGCGTACCTTTGCTTCCACCTACCCTATACATAATATGACATAGAGTAGATAATAGTTATTTATGAAACAGTTCGTGAAGTATGCTTTTTGCGAACGCACGCGATTTTTAGAACACGAGCGACAACGGAGCGAGTGCTATAAATCGCGTAAGTTCGCAAAAAGTACTTCACGCACAGTTTCATACAATATTTTATCTACGATAAACAAATAAGAAAAGCTGTAACTCTTCGTCATTTAAATTACAATTAAAATACAATTTTTAGAACTTTGACATTTAAAAATTCTAACTACATACTTTCAAACCACAAAATTGTCAAAACTTTTGTTGTAATTCATTGCTCATATTGTCATCACCATGACAACGCGAAAGTTAAGGATTGTCATCATGACAACTCGAAAGTTCAAAACAGTGCGAAAAAGTAAATCCCATTTAAAATACATTGTTACTTCACGCACACTTTAAATCCTTCACGCACTGTTATCTATAGTGACAGTTTTCACAAACTAAAAACTTATACATAATATGACATAGAGTAGATAAAATAATTTATCTACGGGTAACGGTTAAAAAGTTATTCTAATTGTTTATAAGCAAAAAATCGACATGTTCTTGCAAAATAATTTTACACTATTTAAAATTATTTTTTGCCATTTTTTTTAATTAAGTTAATAGTATAAGTCTTCTTCTTTCATAAACTGTCCGAAGTATTACTGTAACCTCATCATTTTCTGACTTATCGTGTGACAAAAAAAATTAATTTGGGATAAACAAATTAAATAACTTTTAAATTATTTGACCAATTGCTTTGAAATTTAGAATATAATTTAAGCACCAGAAGTCTCAGCATTCTGTGTAACAAGAGTTAAGTTTTACAGTGTAAAGTTAAGTGTAAACTTAAGTTTTACATAAGTTATAAACATTTATAAAATCTCAAAATTTATGACTTATTTTGCAATTTTCTAAGCAACAAATAAGGATAGACATATGCAGCGACCGCCAGGGCCTATTTTACGACCAGGCCAGTGAGGCACCTGCCTCGGGCCCGCATTTTAATGGGGCCCGGAAAGATCATCAAAAAAATTTTATTGCAATAAAACAAGATAAATTTTCAAATTTGTCAACTGTGGTCTAAGCCAAGCCGCACACCAAAGAAACATGAAACGAAAAACATGAAACATGAAACGAAAAACATGTTTCATGAAAAGAAAACACTGCTAAACAAATCTCAAAGTCCGCCTACCAATGAAACGAGTGTGATTCATGCTCATGACACATTTTTATTTTCGGAGAGTTTCATAAATGGCCGGACATATATTTGTTTAGCAGTGGTTTATTTCCATGAAACGTAATTTACGTTTCATGTTTCTTTGATGTGCGGCCTGCCTTAGAACCACATGAGACACACTTTGAAAAACTTTCTACGTATCATCCACAGTAGAATCAGAGATAAATGTGAAGAAGACCAGAATGAAACACAATTTGGCTTCAGAAATGGACTGGGAACCCGGGTCGCACTCTTTGCATAAAATGTATTATTGCAGAAATGCCGAGAGCAAAGGATTGCTGTATTTATTGACTATGAGAAGGCCTTTGATCGAGTACAACATCACAAATTAATTAAAATATTAAAGGATTAAGGAGTTGATAGTCAAGATGTACGAATTATAGAAAAATTATACTGGCGTCAAACAGCGACAGCTTGCATAAAAAGAAAATCAACAGAAATATGCAAAATACAAAGAGGTGTCAGACAGGGTTGTATACTGTCCCCACTGTTATTCAATTTATATTCAGATAGAATATTTAAGGAAGCGCTCCATATTTTGGAATGGGGTGTGAAAGTTAATGGAATTCTGATAAATACAATCAGATATGCAGACGATACAGTTATTTTAAGTGATGATATGAATAGATTACAACACCTTTTAAATGCCATTGACACAGTGGGAAGAGAGTTTGGCCTAAATATAAACTGTTCAAAAACAAAATACGTGGTATTTAGCCGTTTGGACCATCAAGATTCACAGTTATATATTGATGGTCATATAATTCAAAGAGTGCCCAGTTTTAAATATCTTGGTTGCCATATTACTCAACAACTAGATCCAGATAAAGACATAAAATGTAGAATCGAGATAGCCCGCACGACATTTTTAAAAATGAGGTCATTCTTCTGTAATGATAACTTGCAACTTAAACTTCGAAAGCGCATGATTAAATGTTACATTTGGTCAGTCCTCTTGTATGTTGTCGAAGCATGGACATTAAAAATATCGACCATTAATCGTTTGGATGCCTTTGAAATGTGGCTGCACCGACGTTCACTGAAAATACCATGGACGGCTACTCTGACAAGTGTGGCAGTCCTTAAGAGAGCAAATGCTGCCCGCGAGCTGCTTGATAACATCAAATATAGAAAGATGGCCTATTTTGGACACGTAGTAAGGGGAGACCGGTATAATATTCTTCAACTTATTATGATGGGTAAAATCGAAGGACGCAGAGGAATTGGTAGAAAGCAGGCCTCTTGGTTGGAGAATATCCGGGAGTGGACAGGAATAAAGAAAGCAGAACAACTATTTAGAATAGCTCGAGACAGAGACAGTTTAGCCATGTTAATCACCAACGTCAAGAGGACTTGATAGGGTACGTTAAGAAGAAAAAGAAGGTCTTAGAACAATTAAAAAATTTGATATCAATATTAAGTAATTTACTTAATTAATATTATTATTAAATTATATTTAGGGGCCCGAAAGTTATGTAGTGCCTCGGGCCTGATTTGAAGTAAAATAGGTTCTGGCGACCGCCATATTAAAGTTTTTTATATGATTTATGAGTTTCTTACTCTCAAATTTGTTTAAAATGCTTCACTTTTTAGTAATAGACGAAAAACGCGAAAATTTACCATTTTTTGATCTTCTTTTGTTTATAACAACTATGTATGTCACCAAAATCGGCTGCATGAAACATATTATAGGGTATTAATATAGATGTCCATACTGCTCAAAAAATTTGGTTTTGGCCTGGAGAGGGATGTGTCAAGAGAAAAATCTTATTTCTCTGGACTATAATAATGTGTTAGGTATATAGGTAGTACTCAAAAACCTATTTGCAACCTGGCTGGTCAAGTGTCCCGACAAAAACCTTATTTCTCTGGACTACATATATGTAAATTTTAACGAGGTATGAGGGAAATTATTATCAAATTATCTTTTAATTTCCACTAGTTATGTGTTGCCTGGTCTATTATTTTAACATTCATAATCTTTTCGCATTCTTCACTTAACATGTTAAGCAAAGCTACAGCTGCCGACGTTTTTTATTTTGATGTTATCAACACTTTCCAAGTGCTGCCAATTTCATTTACAATTTTCGTTTTTGCATCAACAGGTGAAGAGACATGTGTCCGATGTGCTTATTGAATCATTGGAGATTGTGCTGTGCTTAATACACTCAATAAGGTTTTTTGTGAGTGTTCAGTTAAAATGGACAGGAAATTATTCTTTTGGTATTTTGATTGTAGTTTATGACTTACTTTTATTCTTACTCTATTAAAACCTCTAACATCGTTATGAAGTTCTCTAATGGGAGCGTTTTACCTAATTTTTACCTATTAAATCGTTGATGACATCATTATGAAATAAATTCACTATAAAATAAACTGTCTCTCTTGCGTTTCTACCTCCAGTTAGTTTCTACCAATAGTCTATTCCCAATGATTTCATGGGCTCACGAAGTCACGAAACGAATTGGGAAAAACCTTCAAAATGTCTGGATATGATGTCGATTTTTTAATTAATTTCTCTGTAGTATTCTTATTACTTATTAACAATGATGTATCCCATACGTGAAACTTAATGAGAACTTTCTGTGTACATCTATTAGACTTTTCCAAACGAAACATCAAGTGGACTTAGACTTAAATCACGTGCTGGAGGTGGCCATCAAAGAAGAAACATTTTATTTTATATTCGGACATGGCAACTTCATGCTGTAAAGGTGTATTAACCTGCTGAGACCTAATATCTAAGAGAAATAAAAGATTTGCCATGTTGGACATAAATTTTTTTCTGAATAATCATAGAGTTTCGTTGCCATAATTGAAAGCTAAACTGCAAAATATAAATTTTATATACCTAGCTGTGCGACATGTATGACCCGACTTTTGCCATACCTTTTTATGGAGAAAGCAGACAAATATTAAAGTCACAGACGAGAGCGACATTACCCTTATTATGGGTGATATAAATTCAAAAAGTTGGTGAAGAAAGGGTCGAAGAAATAGTTAGTGATAATGAACTAGACTAATCGAACAAAACAAATGAGGAGACACCCTAGTTTAATTTTAACATGAAGAAAAATGGTACCAATACCTGGCTCCAGTTACCTGAAGTGTGATGCTACGGAGACCTAGACAAGGAGTGACAAATCAAGTACACAAAGCAAATATACTGGCAGGATGTCTTAATAACACTATATACTATATGGCGAAACCGACATATTAACACTGAATGAAGTAAAGAATTTATAAAGCCAGTGTAAGACCAATAATGACATACCTATGCATCAGAAACAAGACCCGATACAGCCACAACACAAAGACTACCTGGAACCGGCAGATATGAGACGCCCATCAAGTTAGCAGAACAATGTCAGCAGAACACAGTTATTCTTATACCATAATTAAGTGTAAATTAAATGCAAATTTAATGTTCCAAGAAAAAATTTATTGCTCTTTTCTTTTAAAAGTTATCGCATTTTCTGCTAACTGATAATCAAGCTAGCAGAACAGTAATTCAAAAATTGATAAATCATTTATAATTGAATGCCAAAGTATTCTCTGAATTAAATGCAAATTTAATGTTGCACGAAAAAATTTATTGCTCTTCTTCTTTAAAAGTTATCGCATGTTCTGCTAACTTGATGATCCAGCTAACAGAACAGTAGTTCAAAAATTTATAAATCATTTATAATTGAATACCACAGTATTCTCTGAATTAAATGCAAATTTAATGTTCCAAGAAAAAATTTATTGCTCTGTTTTTTAAAAAGTTATCGCATGTTCTGGTAACTTGATTTCAAGCTAGCAGAACAATTATCTGAAGAATATCCAGTCTTCGTTTGTCGGGAGAGTTTCTGGACACCCTGTATATAGGCTGGTTAGACTGACAAGGTGTTATATTTTCTCCGCTCTGCTTTACGGGATAAAAGCATGGACACTTAACGCGTCGACTACTAAAAATTTGGAAGCATTTGAACTGTGGGTGTCTAGAATGAAGTATCCTGAAGATATCATGGACCGAGCATGTAACAAATAAGTTAGCAGAACATGCGATAACTTTTAAAGAAGAAGAGCAATACATTTTTTCTTGGAACATTAAATTTGCATTTAATTCAGAGAATACTTTGGCATTCAACTATAAATTATTTATCAAATTTTTGAACTACTGTTCTGCTAGCTTGATTATATTATCAAGTTAGCAGAACATGCGATAACTTTTAAAGAAGAAGAGCAATACATTTTTTCTTCGAACATTAAATTTGCATTTAATTCAGAGAATACTTTGGCATTCAATTATAAATGATTTATCAAATTTTTGAACTACTGTTCTGCTAGCTTGATTATCAAGTTAGCAGAACATGCGATAACTTTTAAAGAAGAAGAGCAATAAATTTTTTCTTGGAACATTAAATTTCAATTAAATTCAGAGAATACTTTGGCATTCAATTATAAATGATTTATCAATTTTTGAACTACTGTTCTGCTAGCTTGATTATCAAGTTAGCAGAACATGCGATAACTTTTAAAGAAGAAGAGCAATAAATTTTTTTTTGGAACATTAAATTTCAATTAAATTCAGAGAATACTTTGGCATTCAATTATAAATGATTTATCAATTTTTGAACTACTGTTCTGCTAGCTTGATTATCAAGTTAGCAGAACATGCGATAACTTTTAAAGAAGAAGAGCAATAAATTTTTTCTTGGAACATTAAATTTGCATTTAATTTACACTTAATTATGGTATAAGAATAACTGTGTTCTACTGACTTTGTTCTGCTAACTTGATGGAAGTAGATATGAGGGTACTTTGAAGAATTCATGAAATACGCTGAGAGATCGAAAGGGGAGTGAAGACATTAGAAGACAATGTAATGTACAGTGTAGTAAACGACACTAAATAGAAAAAAAAAAGAATGAAATAACCACATAAGCAGTATGGGGGAGACACGTGTGGTCAAAATAGCAAGAGATAAATCACCAATCGGTAGAAGTATCTGTTGGTCGACCGCGCACAAGGAGTGACAACCACAACCTTCCATAGAGGTACGTACCTGTCAATCCGCCAGTAAACAAGCAGAATTATTGCTTATAAAGAGGAGGAAAAAGAAGAATATGAAGAAGCTACCTCAACAGCATATATCACGAATAAAAAAGTTTTATGAAGCATGAAAAGTAATGGAAGGAAAAATAGATGGTATGAGTGAATCACCTCACAGAAAGTGCTCAGGAGTGAACTGGAATAAACACGTACAACCTAAAAAGACAGAGAACTATTTGCTGATATCGTAGCCATCGATTCACACGATCAAAACATTACAACCGTGTGGTCTCCAAGTTTTTTTAATTTTTAAGATAGAACGTTCTGTTCGGCAGTGTTCTATAAAATAAGCAAATCTACGGAAGGATAGATATGGGAGAGTTTATACAATATGTATTGTACTACTCTTGTATGGTGCATCTGCGGATGTAGAGGAACGTCCAGCTTGTGGGCTATGTCAATGATCTGGCCTCCGTCTCCTTACCTTCGTTGTGGTAGTGGCGAAAATGCCTTATTTTGGGCTTAACGCGAAACCTCAGAATGTCAGTCTATATTGAGCGCCCTTTACGTTGAGCAAATGCAGATTGATAGCGGATCCAAGGCAAGTGCACAAATAAGTTCTTTATACAGGGTGGAACTCACTTAGGGAATACAATAATTATTATTTCTGTCTTTGTTTTAAAAAATTATAAAAAACGCTGAGAACCGTCGATTTTCATATATAAATCTGCGCTTTTTAAACATAAATATGTACAAGGTGATTCATGCAAGCCTAGCATAGTCCATAAGCTTTATTTTTAATGGAACACCCTGTATATTTTTATATTTTTAAAAGCTCCTTAACAACGTGATCTCCACGAACTATATCATGGAGTCTATTATGAATATTACAGGGTGAAATTTTGAAATTATAAAGAGGGGAAACCGACTAATGGAATGATTGTTTATGTGTTTATTTAAAAAACTGTATTCACTGGGACACCTCAACTTTTATATTTAAATGTACATTTAAATGTACAGCGTAATTCATGTAAGTCTTGCATAGTCCATTATCTTTATTTTTAATGAAATACCCTGTATATTTTTCTGTTTTTAAAAGCTACTTAACAACCTGATCTTAACAGATTATATTATGTAGGGTCTATTATAAATAATACAATATAATATTTTGAAATTATGTATAATTTTCGCAAAACATTAAATTGAAATTGAAACTAAATTAAAATAAAAAACCAATTAATTGAACATGTTGACTCGTATATATACCTTTGAACAGTCGTCAACTCGAAATGGGATCAAACAACCGAAATACGATCTAGAATTGAAAAGGCCAGAACAACATTTAACAATATGAGAAATATATTCACCCATTCCGACATATCTCTCCTACTAAAAATACGGCTGCTAAAATGCTATCTATTTCCAGTCTTGCTATATGGCGCAGAGTCATGGACACTAACGGAAACATTAATGAGGAAGCTGGAAGCATTCGAAATGTGGGTGTATCGACGTATCCTCAAGATATCCTGGTCGACTCACACCACCAACGTAGAGGTATTGCGCCGAATACAAAATTGCGCCGGGAGGAAAACAAAAAGAAATCTCTTTCACAATTAAGATACGTAAACTTGAATACCTCGGTCATATTATGAGACATGATAAATATCATATACACCAACTGATAATACAGGGTAAAATAGAAAGCAAACGCGGACCCGGAAGAAGAAGACACTCATGGCTTCAAAACTTACGTCAATGGTTTGGACTAACATCGATCGAGTTATTCAGAAACGCCGCAAACAAAATTAAAATTGCTATGATGATAACCAACGTCCGCAAAGGACAAGGTACATGAAGAAGAAGAAGAAAACATTAAATACACAAAATTTTAAAATTAATAATTTATCAAACTTTCATTAATGGTATTTTTTTTAAATTAGCTAAATATAGACATCAATGTTTTAAACTAAGTATTAACAAAATATTGTATTGTATCAATTTTGTAATTAATTTCTGGACGAAAATTATAAGTATATATGTCACCTTGTATTATTCATAATAGACTCTACATAATATAGTTTGTTAAGATCAGGTTATCAAGGAGCTTTTAAAAACAGAAAAATATACAGGGTGTTCCATTAAAAATAAAGATGATGGACTACGCTAGACTTGCGTGAATAACTGTACTGTACATCTAAATTTATGTTTAAAAAGCGCACACTAAAATTTAAAAATTGACATGTACCAGCGTTTTTATGATTTTGCCAATAAAAGCATCAAACAATGTTGTTCCGTAAGTGGTTTTCACACTGTATAATTTCAAAATTTCACACTGTAATATTCCTAATAGAACCTAAATTATATAGTTCGTTGATATCAGGTTAAGGAGCTTTTAAAATATAAAAATATACTGGGTGTTCCATTAAAAATAAAGCTTATGGTCTATGCTAGGCTTGCGTAAACCCGCAAAATTTGAATCGTTTGTGTGAATTCGCGTGAATCATTTGTGTATAAAAATCGTCTCCGCGTTTTTTATATATTTTTAAAACAAGGACAGAAATAATTTTATTCCATAACTGAGTTTCACCCTGTATATGCTTGAATAAGCGCATTTATAGACAAACTATAAAGCCTTTTTCATTACAAAATATCAAATAGTATGTTTAATTAAGATTCTTTTCTTCAGAATAAAACAAGTACATGTAGTTACAAAATCTATTTTATTAATCATAATATTTAACAAGTTCAATGAAAATATCTGAAATAAAATAATATCTACATAATTTACCCGACATATAATAATATAATAATTTAAATATACACATATTTAAAAAATACTTCTATTTAAAAAATATTTCCTTTTTCGTCACCTTTTGCCGTAATTTATTTTAATTATTTCGTAATACATTAATATTAATGTTTCTTGGTTGGAGTCCGTAGAAGGAGACACTTAAAGGTAATCAGGTAATCAGGTAATACAAAAAGGCCAGCTAGCACACCTACACATTGAATTTTTCAAGTTTCAGTCATTTTTTACAATTCACCGTTTCTGGTAATTGACTCAGATATAGTAATAAAAACGTATACGAGGTGCTCAAGTTCTTGTGTTGAAATTAGAATTGGGACCGTGAATCTTTACATCGAGATAGAACACCTGTTTTGAAATTATAAATTTCATGAGTACTGACAATAATTAGGGTGTTGATATTTGGTTTAGAGTTGTGACTGCATAGCTCCACTGAAGACGCATAGATGCAGAAATAGCTATCTGGAGATGGTGATCCAACTCTGAATCAAGTAAAAACAAAAACTGCCTTTACCTTTGACAATAATTACCTACTCGATTGGTGTCCTAAGTTTCAGGCTTATCGAGGTAGGGAAAGACCTCCGACACAGTGGTCGGATTATATAAAGAGGGTTACAACAAATTGGATTTACACGGCATAATATCGGAAGCGCTGGTGACAAATCAGAGGCCCATGTACAGCAGGGAATGCTGCAGACTACGTGATGGTTAATTCACTTTTAAATAATTTTGGGAATGAGTAATTTCATAATAGTTTTTACCTCTTTTATATAAGAGATTTAATTCTCTTTACAAATTTTGATCCACAACTATTGCCAGAAAAGCATTAAGTTGTTATTGCCAAGCGAAAATAGTTGCACGAATTAAGGGGTCGACCCCAAAATATCAACTGTCATCAACACGCCTAACTTCACGCGCAACTTTCATACATCCAAAATGCCGGAGCGACCCAAAATAGTGACAACTCTACTTTATCGATAGTCAGACGTGCAGGGTAAATTGAAGATGGAATTACAAAAAAAATTATGTACTATGTACCTATGTCTTTGTATATGTTACAGTTCAAGTTGATTCTCAGTTAGAGTTGACTTTTCCTAGTTCGAGTCAACTCCAACTGAAACGAGCAGTAAAAGTTGATTTGAAAAATTTAAATCAACTTTTACTAGTTGAAGTTCACTCTTCCTAACTCTTGTTAGTAAAAGTAGATTATATAATTTATACGAGTATAATCTCACGTGCATTTTTGATGAGTTGTGTCTCTTTGCTTTGACCGTTTCAACTACTTATTAGTCCAGGCTTTAACTTTACCCCCGTTAGGTAAATTATTCTGATTCGATTTTTTTGCACAAACTGACTCAGACAAATACATCCTTATAACAAATACAGTGTCAGGCGGTACCGCGGTCGAAAAATTGTTTAACCAATTTTTGTTAACCAAATTCACAAAAATAATTCTTATCTACTCTACATCATATTATGTATAAGTTTTTATTGTGTGAAAATTGTAAATATGTATAGATAGCAGTACATGAAGGGATTAAAGTATGCCTGAAGTAATAATGTATTTTAAATGGGATTTACTTTTTCGCACTGTTTTTTAGCACAATTTCATGTAATCAAATATCCTTAACTTTCGCCTTGTCATGGTGATGACATGTGAGCAATAAATTACAAAAAAAGTTTTGACAGTTTTGTGGTTTGACAGAAGTTTGAATTTTTAAATGTCAAAGTTCTAAAAAATTGTAAAATAGGAATGTATTCCAGTGACGAAAAGTTGCAGTTTTTTTATTTGTTTTTTGGTAGATAAAATATTGTATGAAACTGTGCGTGAAGTACTTTTTGCGCACTTAGGCGATGTATAGCACTCGGCCCGCTCGTGCTCCAGTGGCGCACCCAGAATTTTCCTCTAGGGGGGTTGGCTTGGGCTGGGTTCGGACAAGTAATCCTGACAAAAAATCCCCACAAATTATACCTGGACAAAAAATCCCCAGACAAAAAATCCTCGGACAAATAATCCCCGGGCCAGAAATCCCCACAAAGAATCCCCATCAAATATTTGCTACCGAATAGTTCTCTAAAAGTTTTCCCCTGAACGCAATCGACTCAAATGTTTTTTAGCCTCAGTGCCTAAGAGTTATAGCAATGGCCATGAAACCTCTTTTTGGCAAGACAATAATGATTAATAATTAAGATTAAGCATGAATTATTGTAACTTCGATTACCAAATTTCGAATTCCAATTACATGCAGAAAACTTCAAATTTTACATGACAAACGAGTGTGAGTTTTTTCAAAAAATGGTGGAAGATTTGGAGAATGAGCTAAGGCTGTGGGAATCATGTTGTAATTATTCACTTAAATCTTTTGCTCACTCCGCCTTGAATAACTAAGTTCAAAACTTTGCCTATTATCTGTGTGCATCCATGAAAAATTTTTGCGCTATTATGAATGTTTAGCTTTGCTATGAAAACGCAGAACACAGGTTTTTGACATAGCTTTTGAAAGCTTTTGAAGCAGGTTTCTGAAATCTTGCATGCCGATAATTGAAACTGATGACTAAATATTTTTCGTTATGTATTACTAAAAAGATTACTACCATACGCCGAAGAAATAGTTGGTTATTACCAGTGTGATTTCAGGCCCGGAAGATCGATTTTTGATCAAATATTTACTATTAATAGACAAATGCTTGAAAGGATTGGGAGTATAATCAAGACGTGCATCAGATCTTTATAGATTTCAAACAGGGTTATGATTCAATTAATTATCCTACACTATGGAATACAATGGTCGAGCTGGGCGTACCCAAGAAACTAACTGCGGTAACGCAAATGTGTGTAAGTAACTTCTTTGCACAAGTTAGAAGAGATGGGGTAATATCAAATGCTTTCTGCATAAATTATGGACTGAGACAGGGAGATCCGTTATCCCCATTGTTGTTTAAGCTGGCCTTAGAATATTCCATGCGAAAAATTTATCCAAAAATCAAACCAGACATAGCTGCTCGGGGAGAGGCCAGATGGGAGAAACTCTGTAAGACGGCCTAGAAAAAGGTGGAAATATGCAGTCAGAGAAGATCTGGAGAAAATAGAAGTGAGACAATGGGAAATAGTGGCACAGGATCGACACATGGAAGGCAATAAACCACTCTCAAGGACACTCGAAGAGTTATAACGCCATTGATGATAATAATAACTAAATATTTTTGACGTTAAAACAAAAAGTAACAGGTTTTTTGCATTACAGATCGTTTTCAGGACCAGCAGTTCTCATCACGAATAGGCAAGTTTTGAACATATTTATTCAAAACAAAGTGAGTAAAAGATTTAAGCGAATAATTACAACGTGGTTCCCACAGCCTTAGCTCATTCCCCATATCTTCCACGATTTTTGAAAAAAACTTACACTCGTTTGTCATGTAAAATTTGAAGTTTTCGGCATGGAATTGAAATTCGAAATTTGGTAATCGAAATTAAAATTCATGCTTAATCTTAATTGCTAATTATTATTTTCGTACCGAAAAGCGGTTTCATGGTGATTGCTACAGCTCTCACGCACTGAGGCTGAAAAACATGTGAGTCTATTGCATTCACGGGAAAATTTTAGAGAACTATTCGGCAGCAAATATTTCTTGGGGATTTTTTGTCCGGGATTTTTTTGTGGGAATATTTTGTCCAAAAAAACTTGTGGGGATTATTTGTCCGGGATTTTTTGTCCGGGGATTTTTGTCTGGGGATTTTTTGTCTGGGGATTTTTTATCCAGGGATAATTTGTGGAGATTTTTTGTCTGCGATTATTTGTCCGGGGATTATTGTACGGGAATTATTTGTCCGGGGATTTTTTGTCTGGGACTTTTGTCCAGGGATAATTTGTGGAGATTTTTTGTCTGAGATTATTTGTCCTGGGAATTTTTGTCCTAACTTCGCTTGGGCACCGAAATTTTTTTGTATTCTTTCTGAAAGACAAGTTACATTTTCCTACTATTCTTTATATTTTTTACATGCCCCGGGAGGGGTTTTAACCCCCAAAACCCCCCCTGGGTGCGCCACTGTCGTGCTCTAAGCATCGCGTGCGTGCGCAAAAAGCATTCTTCACGAACTGTTTTAATAACTAAGTATTTCACTCCGGACAAATTTTTTTAGATTATTTTGGTCACTCGGAGCAAAAAAGGTCTCTTGTGATTTTTCTCTAAAATTGATAGTTTTCGAGTTATAAGCGATTTAAAATTTAAAAAATGCGAAATGACCATTTTTACGGCTTAATAACTCGATTAAAAACTATTATTATGAAAGTCAGAAAGTCACCTAATCAAAGTTTAAAGCCCCCCCTACAAGATCCTGAAAAAATTTTTGTCATTATTTTATTACTAAGCTGTTATTTTTAATGATCAACAATGAGCGCTAAATGCGTATTGAGGCGGCCGTCAATGTGAGTGCGAGTAAGATCCTCCATTCCGACCGTCCAATGCATGGTGCATCTCAGTCGCACTCACATTGACAGCCGCCTCAATACGCTCCTAGCGCTCATTGTTAATAATTAAAAATAACAGCTTAGTAATACAATAATGACAAATATTTCTTCAGTACCTTGTAGGGGGGTCGTTAAAATTTGATTTGGTGACTTTCTGACTTTCATAATAATTATAATTTTTAACTGAGTTATTAAGCCTTGAAAATGGTCATTTTCGCATTTTTCAAAAATCACAAAAGACCTCTTTTGCTCCGAATGACCCAAATTAATAATGTAAAAAAAATGTTCGAAGTGAATTTTTTTTGTGAATTTGTTAAAAAAAAAATTGTTTAAACAATTTTTCGATTACGATACCACCTGACACCCTGTGGTTTCGTTATAAGGACCTCTTTTTGAGTAAGTTTGTGCAAAAAAATCGAACTGGAATAATTTACCTAACGGGGGCGACGATACAGCCTGGACTATAAATATCACGATTTGAACATAATATACAGTAATAACATTTAATTTCTAGAATCGGTTGTTTGTGTGAATCAACTTTTACTAAATGGCATTGGGAAGAGTATACTTTAACTTAACTAGTTGGAGTCTACTTTTACTAGTAAATGTTGAATAAAAATCTTCATTTTTATATTTATAATCAACTTTTACTAAAACCAGCCGTTTGAGTCGACTCGAACTAGGAAAAGTCAACTCCAACTGGATAATCAACTTGAACTGTAACATATATTATACTCACTTTATAATGCTCAAAAAATTACGGTATCTAGATTTCAATGCATATTTTTGGCACCAAGTTGGATACGACCCTATCATATATATACATAGTGTGACCAACTAGTCCGAAAAATCCGGGACATGGCCCGAATTATGAAGTCGTGTCCCGGCGTCCGCAACAAGGCTTCCGGGCCATCCGAATTTTCAAATTGAATTGATGGGACAAAAAAAAGTCGACAATTTCTAGAGTGTAATATTAATACCACATACAAAACGCATGGATTTTATATCATGGTATTATAGTTCTTTCGGTATTGTTACTTATGAGTAGGTACTATGTCATCGGCAAACTTTAGTGACTTAAAAATCTGCCATCGATCTTAATTCCACGTTGTTCCCAATTTAACTTCTTGAACACATCTTCTAATGCACGAGTAAATAACTTAACTAACTAAATGAGCTTAAAAACAAGAATCTGAAAAAGTCGGTTTAAAAATGAACGTAAATAAAACAAAAGTGATGACAAATCAAGATATCACAATCGACTTAGATGGAAGTGAGATCGAAAGTGTCGAAGAATATAATATACCTAGGTAACACGATCAAATTAGGCAAACAGAATCAAATGGCAGAGATAACTAGAAGAATCCGAGTGACCTGGACAGCAGTAGGAAGACTCAGTGATGTGTTGAAAAACAAAAAGATACCAATAAATCTAAAGAAAAGGATATTCAACAGTTGTTAGGTATATTCTACCAGTAATGACCTATGAAATGGAGACGATGATACTTACAGAGAGGTAGAGAACGACACAGAGGCCGATCGAACGAGCTATGTTCTTCTTCTTCTTCTTCAGGTGCCGTCCTCGTTCCGAAGTTTGGCTATCATCAAGGCTATGCGTATTTTTGATACCGTAGATCTAAATAATTGGCAGCTGCTGCACTTGTACCAATCTCTTAAATTCTTCAACCATGAATGTTTTCTTCTGCCAATGGATCTTTTACCTATTATTTTTCCCTGAATAATTAATTGTAGTAGCTGGTACTTTTGTCCCCTCATTATATGTCCCAAGTATTGCAGTTTGCGCTTTTTAATAGTAAGCGCAAGTTCTTTGTCTTTCTGCATCCTTCGCAACACTTCCATGTTTGTCACTCTCTCTGTCCACGATATTCTCAGTATCCTGCGGTACATCCACATCTCGAATGCTTCTATTTTCCTTGTATCGATCTTTTTCAGTGTCCAAGCTTCCATTCCATAGAAAAGAACTGACAGCACGTAACATCTCATGAGGCGAATTTTAAGATTTAAACTTAGCTCTCTTCCGCATAAAACTGTTTTCATTTTGGTAAAAGTAGCTCTAGCTTTTTCTATTCTGATCTTGATTTCTTCAGAGTTGTCGTTGTTTTCATTAATATAACAGTTCCCAGGTAATTATATTTTCTAACACACTCAATTCTTTGATGTACGGTTATGTGAAAAATTTTGTGGAGATTTCGACACCATCATTATTTTTGTTTTTTTGATGTTAAGTGATAAACCGAACTTTTCGCTGCACTCTACTATTCTGTTTATCAGTGTTTGGAGATCTTCCGGGGTTTCTGCTATTAATACTGTGTCATCAGCGTATCTCAAATTGTTTATTAAAGTGCCATTTATTTTAACTCCTATATCTTGGTCAGCAAGGGCTCTGTTTATAATATCTTCTGAATATAAGTTAAACAAGGTTGGTGAAAGTATGCAGGTTTCTGCTATTAATACTGTGTCATCAGCGTATCTCAAATTGTTTATTAAAGTGCCATTTATTTTAACTCCTATATCTTGGTCAGCAAGGGCTCTGTTTATAATATCTTCTGAATATAAGTTAAACAAGGTTGGTGAAAGTATGCATCCCTGCCTTACGCCTTTTTTGATCTCGAGTTCCTCGGTTGTTTCCCGTTCTACTCTAATATTCGCCTTCTGGTTATAGTAAATATTGAAGATAATTCTGAGGTCCCTTTTATCCAAGTTTTTCTCTACCAACAGTCTCATCAGGTGTTCGTGGCGAACTTTATCGAACGCCTTGTTGTCGTCAATAAGCTATGTTAGGAGTAGGTATCTCTCTGGAAACATATCCGAAATGAGGAAGTGCGAAGAAGGACGAAGGTGGAAGATTTAATTGGAAGAATTGCGCAAATGAAATGGAACTGGAACTGGGCAGGACACGTGGCACGACAAAACATCGAAAGGTGGACGGGAAACATTGTAAATTGGAGACCACGCGAGCACAGTCGTAGTAGAGGAAGACCACAAAAACGATGGCTAGACGACATGAAAGCAAAAATGGGGAGAAACTGGCACCAAATAGCACAAAACGGAGAAGAATGGAGAATTCATAGGAGGCCTTTGTCCAGGAGTGGATGCAAACAGGCTGAAGAAGAAGAAGAAGAAGATTATAGTTCTACGAAAACTAAAACGGTGGACTTTTTTCGTTTCTGTATTTTAATTATCGTCACTGAAAAAAAAATGTCTCGATTTTCATTGAATAGTCCCGGATTTCGGGTATTGGTTTTCAGCCTTGTCCCGGATTCAACTAAATTGGAGTTGGTCACACTATGTATACACAGCAACTCGCATACATAATATTAAGAAAAATAAATATAAAGAATATAACATTTAAAAATTGAATTGATGATGTCATTAATTCCAGTTGGAATTATTTCAGATTATCAAAATGTCATGGATTTAGGGAAATGCTAAAGTTCACTTTTGCAAAAAACAATGGAGAGAATAATTTACTGAATTACTGAATAACAGTATTTTTTAATTTTTACACAATGGGGTAACGTTCTTATTTTTGTGTCAAAAGTGAATATTATGTCCAAACATCCAATTATTAATCCTAGAATACATTTTTTTAAGAAGAACGTCACGTCAGAACGATTAAGAAAATAAGGGATATGACCATTTACAGGCTAGTACCGACCACAAAGCCAAAATATGTAAAGTTTTACGATATTTTTAATATTCATCTATTTTTTAAATGATCATTTCTGAAAATTGTTACATTTTGATACATGACGGGTTATTTATTTTGGTTTGTTAAGGAGTATATTATTACATATTTTGTTTTTGGAATAATTTCTAAAAAAACAAAGGCCCAAGTATTCGTCCAACGATGTATATGTTGTTCTGAAGCTATTTCCTTGTGGCATTTTTATAATCAAGTATATTCAAATGGGAAATAAGCCACAATTTTACCTAAAAATGATTTTATTAACGTTTCGACGCCCAAGTCGGGTGTCGTTGTGAAAATACAAAATAATACTAAATAAACAAAAATGGTGTTGCTTAGTAAAAAATTCTTCTAATAATTTATTTAATCTGACTCATTTTTTATTTTATTTTAATAATTTTTGTTTATTTAGTATTATTTTGTATTTTGACAACGACACCCGACTTTGGCGTCGAAACGTTAATAAAATCATTTTTAGGTAAAATTGTGGCTTATTTCCCATTTGAATACACAGTCGAACCCGCTTATTGGAATAGTCTTTGTGCAAGGCAAAAATATTCTTATAACCGGGATATTCTAATAACCGATCATTGGTGGCTAGTCGAAATAAGTGTTACCGAATATATGTAATATATTATTTACATACTATGCTAATGTGTAGTTTTACATACTATGCCAATATGTATATCATATATGTACCTACGTAATCAGTGTATGTAAATGGTTTTAGGTCTTTTTACGTCAATAATACAGTAGTGTAACTAGTACTTATCTATGTATGTGTTAAATACCAAATTACATTACATGTATGTGAATGAATACATTATAATATAATTAATATGAAATGTATGCAATATGTAGATATGTAAATATTTTCTTATTAAAATGCATATATGTATAACAAAATTACTTTTTTTTTCTTGAGAAATTATTGGTAATTATAGCTTTTTCGTTGTTAATCCGTGTGGTCATCCTTAATCCATTAGTTGAATAGAAGTTTTATTGGCGTCAAGAAATGGATTGTTACATTCTTGTTCTTTTCTCTTCTTTTCGAATTTAACAAAGCCATAATTCCATCTTGCAAACAAGTAGGTACTCTCTGAGTGAATTCTAAATAAACTGCTTCTAACAATTTTATAACAGGCAACAGTGCCTTTGTGTAGACAAATAAAAATTATTTTACGACCCATGCATTTGTCGGCCATGCTAAAGATCGAATTGGTATTCGTAACAAAGTAATAAATATTTATTACCCTAATAATATCTAATCCAGCACTACAGGCCGTTGACGACAAACCATAATACCAAACATAATTTAAATTTTTAGTAAATTGTAAAAAAAATATTCTTTGACCTGCAAAATATGCTAATAAGCGGTATTATCTAGTTAGATCCTATTCCAATAAACAGATAAATTTATTAAGGAGTAAATGGAAATGTTTCGGGAACTTGAATTTATATTCCATAAACCGGGATATTCCTATAACAGGGATTCTAATAAGCGGGTTCGACTGTACTTGATTAACGATGTATATTTCATAAAGATTAACCTCGTTGAATAAGTTTGTCAAAAAATATAAAAGAAAACAGATATGAAGAATATCTTGTAGGAATACTGTCCTGTAAACCCAAGAAAGTTAATTAGATTTTGGTATACACTAAACTGAATACGCTCATGACCTATTTCACAAAAATAGACATATTCAGGTTGTCTTGAAATTAATAGGTTTCAGAAACTATTGTTACTAAAGGCAAGCTTTCACAAAGATTCATTGTTAAGCATTAATATTTTAATCGAAGACTTAAATTTTTTTCTTTTTACATTGTGTTAAAGAAAACGTAAACGTTTATGATATGGTAAAAATTCACAAGTTCTTTTGTTAATGTAAATTGCTACGTGGAACAATGGACGTGAAAACAATTTGTAAAATAATTCAATTTTTCCATAATTTTATTTATTATGTTCATTTACAAATTTAAAAACAAATGTTTTGTTTTTTTTTTCTTCTAATACAAAGGCCTTTAAATATCCGATATAATCAATTTGGCTTTATGCAGGGCAGATCAACAACAGATGCAATTTTCATTAAGGCAACTGATGGAAAAATACAGGAATAAAGAGACCAACGCTCATATGGTATTGATTGATCTTGAGAAAGCATATAATAGAGTTCCTCGAGAGATTATGTGGTGGGCACTCAATAAGAAAGGAGTCCCTGGTGAATATGTAAAGTTTGTGAGAGATATGTATGAGGGAGTAACGACTAGTGTTAGGACAGGTGTGGGTGAGACTGATAAATCTCAGGTGAAAGTAGGATTGCACCAAGTCTCGGTGCTTAGTCCTTATTTATTCTCATTAGTTTTGGACCAGATAACAGCGAAACTACAGGGTAGTATTCCATGGTGCCTAATGTATGCTGATGATGTAGTGTTAATAGGAAATAGTGAAAGAGACTTAGAACAAAAACTGGAACAGTGGTGACAAGCTCTGGAGGAAAAAGGTTTAAAACTTAGTAGGACAAAACAGAGTATTTGGAATGTTCATTTTTTAAAGATGGAGTTACTACAAATAAAATGGTATCTTTGGATGGTAAAATGATTGTGAAAAGCAATAGTTTTAAGTACCTAGGATGGGTATTACAGAGCAATGGAGAAATAGATGGAGATGCATGCAGTAGAATTAGGGCTGGATGGACGAAGTGGAAAGAAGCGAGTGGTGTGTTGTGTGACAGTAAAATTCCAATGAAGCTGAAGGGAAAATTCTATAAAACAGCCATAAGACCGGCTATGATGTACGGAACTGAATGTTGGGCAGTGAAAAAGAAAGAGGAACAACGAATGCATGTGGCGGAAATGAGAATGCTTAGATGGATGAGTGGAGTGACAAAGAAGGATAAAATTAGAAATGAGTATATTAGGGGAAGTCTAGGGGCCGGTTGTTCGAACGCTAATCAAAAATAATCATTATCAAATATTTAATTACTGTCACCATCTGTCAATGTCAACTTTGTTTGGGTTGCTGAAAACATAATTATGGATTACAATTATGAAATTAGTTAATCAATTATCTTAATAATTGTTATGTTAATTGATTCACTAATCTCATAATTATAATCAATTATGTTTTCAGCAACCCAATCAAAGTTGACATTGACAGTTGGTGACAGTAATTAAATATTTGATAGTGATCATTGTTGATTAGCGTTCGAACAACCGGCCCTAGGCGTGGCACCAATTGATGCCAAAATAAAAGAGCATAGGTTAAGATGGTTTGGTCATGTTCAACGTCGAGACGTTAGTCACCCAATACGAAGAATAGCTGAAGTGCAGATTCCTGGAAGGAGTAGGAGAGGAAGACCAAAGAAGACCTGGGGGAGACGATAAGGCAGGACATGGTAAAGGGGATTAACATTGATATGACCCAAGATAGAATCGTGTGGAGAAATGCAATTAGGGAAGCCGACCCCGCATAGGGATAAGGCAAAGAGAATGATGACAAAGGTCTATAACATAAACTGGAATACCCATACCAAATATTCTTCTTTAAGTGCCGTCTCCCAATCGGAGGTTGGATAGCATCATCACTATCTTTACTCGATCTACCGCTGCTCTGAAGAGTTCTATAGAACTGCATTTAAACCACTCCCTTTGGATTTGGTTTCATTTTGAAACTAAATGAAAATGTTTATTCATTTTAATTTCATTAGTTTACTCCTACAGAGTACAAGGGTCCATTTTTCGTTGGAACTTTTCCGCGCTGGACAGATGAGTTGTGAATTGTAAATTAAAGAATTCCCTCATCTTCATGCTCCAGCATCCGTTTGGCTTGCATTTTTTTAGAAGCCACGGAGGTGTAACCAGAAAAATGGTCCCAATAAGGTTTTCAATTTAATATTATTTTATATTTTATTGGATTCAAGACTTTATAATTTTGACTCGTTCTATAACAATAACAATGTACTTTCTTATAGCAATAAGTTCAACATTTAATACAATAAAGATAAAAAAACTATAACTTACATATCACAAAAGAAAGATAACAGATAATAAAGACAAGATATAAAATAATGGAAGATGGGATAAACAGATAATATATTCGAGACCACGGGAAAACAAGATAGGAAGAAGAAGACGTTAGATGAGACAGATGACGATCTTAAGAAACATGCTGGTACAAAATAGATGACCAGAGCTGGAACAAAATAGATGAAGAACTGTGAAGAGGAAGACAATAGACTAAATATGAAAACGTTTACATGATAAACAACTTGTAAGTCGTATAAGTAAGCACAATTTGTGACATCTACTTATAATTAACTACAGTCCATCTAATTTACTTACCGTTGCACGTCATTATCTACGCCAGAGATCTAAGTTGACATCGTTGCCAAAGTATAAAAAAACCTGAATCCATTTTAAATCAAATATATCACATAATTATTGTAAACGTGGATTATATAACAAAACAAATTAATATTCAATGTAAATAAGTAAAAACTTACGAAGTAGAGAACAAGAATTAAGTTACAATCTTTTAAGATTTGCAGTGCAAGCGTTTTTGCACTGCATTGTTAATAATTAAAAAACGGCTCCGAACTCTTGGCATGAAGCCGGTAGCTTTGCTCGTACGTAGAGGGGATATTTATAAATTCGCGAGCGCCAGTAGTGACAAGTCTGTAAACGTTTACCGGAAATTTGACATAAATGTCAAAGTGATTAATTTAAAATTAAAATTAAAAACATTAATTATAAAAAATATTAGTTGGTCAAAGCTGTGGTATATATTTTTACCTTAAATATACTTACGTTTTAAATACTGAATTTACGTTTTTTTAATGTTCCTTAATATGTAATTATAAATTCTTCTATTAATCTTAGCGCCATCTACACGATAATTGTGAAAGCATCCGAAGTAAGAAATTAATATTTCATCAATAGAACGTCAAAATGATTAGCAAAATCTTAAAAAAATCTATTACAGTTTAATTACTTTTTAGCGTTGTAAATATTAAGCGATAACAGTTAAATAATAAATTTAAAAATTACCGGTGAAAGTTGAACTAGTAATCCGCCAGGAGCGACATCAGCGAAGCTCAGAGCGTATACGCTGTGAGCTCGTACGTAGAGGGGATATTTACAAATTCGCGAGCGCCAGTAGTGGCAAGTCTGTAAACGTTTACCGGAAATTTGACATAAATGTCAAAGTGATTAATTTAAAATTAAAATTAAAAACATTAATTATAAAAAATATTAGTTGGTCAAAGCTGTGGTACAGTATTTCTCATGATCATCTTTCAGTGCGTCACAGTTTTTCGATTTATTTCTAACGCATTAAATTGTATGTGACAGGAAAAAAGGCATGTTGGTGATTACATTTCGTCGGTGACATTTTTATAACATTTATTCTAGTTATTCTAGTTGTCGATAGATGGCGCCATAATAAAAAAATAATTTTTTTTAATTAGATAATAATATTACAAATATAATCTGTATAATTTATAAGACTATACAAATCAAAGAAAATACCATTTTATAAATGCAAGAAACACATTTGATTTGTTTTTATTCCAAATTGAAAATAAAATGTGACAACTGTCAGATTTAACTAAAATGTCATGTTAGAATAAATGTCATAAATGTGTATTATCACGGACTTACCCTTTTTCCTATCATTTGTTACGCAATGAAAAATGATCATGAAAAGGACAATATATATTTTTACCTTAAATATACTTACGTTTTAAATACTGAATTTAAGTTTTTTTTAATGTTCCGTAATATGTAATTATAATTTAATGTAAAAATCTTAGCGCCATCTACACGATAATTGTGAAAGTATCCGAAGTATGAAATTCATATTTTATCAATAGAACGTCAAAATGATTAGCAAAATCTTAAAAAAATCGATTACAATTTAATTACTTTTTTGCGTTGTAAATGTTAAGCGATAACAATTAACTAATAAATTTAAAAATTACCGGTGAAAGTTAAATTAGTAATCCGCTAGGAGCGCCACCAGCGAAGCTCAGAGCGTATACGCTGTGAGCTTCGCTGGTGTCGCTCCTAGCGGTTACTAATTCAACTTTTACCGGTAATTTTTAAATTTATTATTTAATTGTTATCGCTTAATATTTACAACGCAAAAAAGTAATTAAATTGTAATCGATTTTTTTAAGATTTTTCTAATCATTTTGACGTTCTATTAATATCAATTTCCTACTTCGGATACTTTGACAATAATCGTGTAGATGGCGCTAAGATTATAATAGATTATTTATAATTAGATATTACGGAACATTAAAAAAACTTAAATTCGGTATTTAAAACGTAAGTATATTTAAGGTAAAAATATATACCACAGCTTTGACCAACTAATATTGTTTATAATTAATGTTTTTAATTTTAATTTTAAATTAATCACTTTGACATTTATGTCAAATTTCCGGTAAACGTTTACAAACTTGTCACTACTGGCGTTCGCGAATTTGTAAATATCCCCTCTACGTACGAGCTCACAGCGTATAGTAGATGATCTTTTTATAGTAAAGTAAATAATAAAAACAGTAAATATAATAAAACAGATACTTATAGTAAAGAATATAAACAAATATGAAGTGTCATCACCGCAACTGTCAAATAAATGTTACCAATTTATTCTAAAATGTCACCTTCGTTCGATTACAGTTACAGTGTGTTCCGAACAAATCTGCTTCATAAAAATGTATAAAATCCATTTATACAAATTAAATGAAACATATTGTGTATTTATTTAGGTTAACATTAATAGAAATCGTCAAATATTATTTCTACGCGTACATAATAAAATATGTCTAGTGGATGTAATGCCAATGTACTCGGCAAAATGATTCTAAAAAAGAACACACCTACCGCCTAAATATTTCGTGTTGGTACCATGTGACGTCACAGGCTATGACGCGGATGACGTGCAACGGTTAGTAAATTAGATGAAGTATATCTAAAAGAGACTTGGGTAAACTTTCATATAAAAAATTCATTCGACTAGAAAAAACGTAGGTTCTCTAAACGGTTAATCTTATTGAATCGAAAGCAACCATTTATAAAGATATAAAATTAAAAATTACAAAAATATGTTTTTAAAATCACGACATCCATTCATTGTTTTAGAGGCAGTGACCATAAACCTTGTGTTGACTCTATTAATAGTCCATTGAAATGTTACATTTAGTGTGCATTTCTTAGAGGAGTCAATTTTATTTTTTTAATGTGTAGGGGGGTTCAGTAGAAGCTTAAGTTCAAGTTTTTGGGGTTGAGGCCCTTGTCCCCCGGCCGCCATCTTGGAAAAAGGGGTGCAAAGGGCTTTAGCGCTGTATCTCGTAAACTAGCTACCCTACAGAAAATTTAATTTCACATAAAATGAAGCAAATTAAATTTTCTACAATTTTATATTTATTACTTTTTATCGTAAAGTGACCAACAAAAAAGTTATAAACAAAAATAAGAGAAAATTTTGTAAGAAATTTCCTTTTGGAGGTTATAACTTTTTTTACGTTCATTTCACAATAAAATAACATAGCGATTTTGTAGAGGATTTTTCAATAAACAATTTTTACTATAAAGTTGTTTAATTTTATTTATTATCTAGGTTTTACAGCGCTCCAAACTTGACCAGATTCTTGAATTCTCGTAGAAAAATAATGCTTTTCTATCTATATATTAGACGAGCGGCATTAACCGTTATGCCAACCACGAAAACAAAATTTAAAGTGAATGATCAATATTGGTCTATTTTTATGTTTTCGAGGTCGCTGAATCCGAATATGAAGTTTTTTATATGAAGTTCGCTGAAAAACCCTCTACAAAATTGCTATAATGTTATTTTATTTTAAAATGAACTGAAAAAAAGTTATAACATCCAAAAGGAAACTTGTTAAAAAAAATTTACATATTTTTGGTTATATCTTTTTTGTTGGTCACTTGACGATAAAAAGTAATAGAAACAAAATTGTGGAAAATTAAATTTGCTACATTTTATGTTTAATTAGATTTTCCGTAGGGTTGGTAGTTTACGAGATATAGCGCGAAACCCCTTTGCACCCCATTTCCAAGATGGCGACCGGGGACAAGGATGGCGACCCCAAAAACTTGAACTTTAGCTATTACTGATCCCCCCTACACATTAAAGAAATAAAATTGGCTCCTCTAAGAAATGCAAGGTACGGCCTAAAAAATGTAACATTTTAATGGACTATAAACATTACCCTTCAATTTATTTGTTTCAACCAGAAACTGGTTGAGGAGGATTCCATCTTAAACAAGTCGGGTCAACCTCTTTCAACAGAGACCCCCGTTTCTTAACCCTTTCCACGTACTCGTCGAGCACATCCTGCTTCTTCAGAATGATATGTTTACCCTTCCAATACTTCATCATTCCTAGAGCTTGTAAGGTGGACACGATGTCATAAGAATGTATTGCCATCTCTTGGCTGATGTCTTTGACAGATAAGGTGGTGCCAGCTCTGGAGCAGAGGTATCCCAAGAGGACGTCTTTCCAATAGGAACGGTATGAAATTAAGCCTAAGTCACTAAGAGGTTTTTCAGGGGAGCCGATTTTGCCTTCTACTCTGGTCAAGAGGTAGCCTGGAATAGAAAAACGAAAGTAAGTAAATGTTTTTCGATAAGTTCCTGATTTTTTTTATTTCATTTTTTGGCTTGGACTATAGTCATTGAGCAAGTCTCAATCAAAAGTAAATATATTAAAGAAATTGTCAATTAGTGAAACATGGTTATTATAATAATATTACAATTATTTGTTACTTCTTATTTTACCTACGCATTACAGCTAATGTACATACTATGGTTATAAATACTATACCCACGATAAGATGTCAACCCGGTTCAGCACTTCGGAGGTTTAAATCCTCTTAGTGATTTTTTTCTTTAATTTTTTTTTATTTTTTTTTTATATTTTTTTGTTTTTTTTTAGATATTAGATTAATTTAGATAGTAGATATATTTAATTTAATCATTTTTTAAAAATTTTTTGTTTCATTTTTTATTATTTTTTTATTTTTTTTTAATATTTTTTTAAACATATTTTACAAATATAGCTAATTACAATAATATTTTACTATCCGACAAAAAGATACCAAAAGTCAAAAATTTTCTTTTTATTTAGTGACAGAAAAAAGAGAATATTTACACAGAGTGGGATGTTCTGGTCTATAATTTGAAAAAACTAATTTAAGTATGTACCTGATTTGAAAAACTATTATTCGTTAAATTAAATCTTGTTTTAAGAACGAAAATACTCAAATTAGGACTTAAAACCCTTTAAAATGCATAAAATACAATTTTTGACATTCGCAATAATCAAAAAGCTACGTTTAAACAAAACTCATAGATTATAGCTAACTCCAATAGATGTGCAATTAAAAAATGGTAACTTTTGTTCGTATAAAATAAAATAATCTATATACATACAGTATGGTGCAAATGAAAGGAATAAATTAGATATTTCGTAAGCCGGCGACTTAAAAAATCCCAGAACACGTCGATTTTTATTTTTTAAATTATGATTTTTTTGGCATATATATTAAATTAGTGACGTCATTCATCTAGGCGTGATGACGTAGTCGATGATTTTTTTTGAATGAGAATAGGGGGCGTGTTTATTTAAAAGGTTATTCAAGTCTTTATTTAGTAATAAACATAATTATTTATACAGGGTGTCCAGAAAATTTTGTTTTGAATTAAGTTAATTGACACAAAAAGATGACTGTATGTAATTTATTTAATTTAAAATACATTTTACCGCTTTCAGAAAACTGAAAAAAATGTTTATTTAACAAATAAACATTGCTCTTCGCTTAAATTCAATGTTGAAACTACCACCCACCTGGCTGCACAAAGACCAACTTCTCCTCCACGTGGTGTGTGGTGGTAACAGCTTCGAGCTGACGTGGATAGGGTCCTAGGCCCCTAGACACGTCACAAAGAGGCTGGCTAACGAAGCTCTGGCGTACGCAAATACCGGGAACAACAGCGTGGAGAGGGAGTGTTGTAGACGGGTGGGTGCAGAGGTAACTGGACTAATCGTTCGGGGCCTCTGCGGGCATCCGGAAACAATGCAAACTTGTGGAAACCTGCCCGGTATATACCGTGTTGGTAAGCCGGTGGTTGTAGAGGATGTGCTTACCGATGTGGGGGCTTGCCTTGATTGGCTGGCCAAGTGGAAGGGAACCACAGAAATCCCCCTCAAGCCAAGGTGAAACAGCATAAGCCGAAGGCTTGGCGTGGAGCAGGAATTGCGCCGCGGGGCTAAGGGGTTGCTTAGTCACGATTATGCGGACTCCGGGTACCAGGCGAAACCCAGGTTTCATTAGCCTTCTCCCGGCATGCGGGGCTCTGCTGGGAGTGACCATACATTCCCTAGCTACTCGTGGGACTAAAATGTACCAAGTAGGAAAAACTAAAAACAATGAGGGCAAAGAGGAAGAACAAAGCCTCAATCATCCCGAGGTTATGGAATTGGATCGAGTTCCAAGCCATAAATTGGAGGATGAGCTTTTAAAAAGCAGCGGAGACGAGCAAAGTATCGCTCAAGGGCCAAAAAAGGCCGAAAGAGAGAAACTGAGTGGCGCTGCCCGAAAAAGGTTTAAGTACCTGTTAAAACAAGGCCTTAAATATGAAGAGGCTCGACAACAGGCACAAAAGCCTATACAAAAACCACCCGAGGATGTATCCAAGGGCAAAGGGTCCAAGAGGATCCGGTCTGAGGAGAGCACGCCAGAAAATCCTAGGAAAAAGGGAGTTGGCACCACCGTTGGGATAACCAGCGGTGGTGAAGAAAACAAACCATCCTATGGACAGGTTGCAGCGGCAATAAAGGTAGGAATAATGCCCAAAAACCATCCAGAATCTTCACTAACAGTGGAACAACTAGCCGCAACGAAAGAGAAGATTCTGGAAAAAATAGTGGAGCTGGATCCAAAGGCAACAATTAGGCCTAAATTCAGCAACCTACAATTCAGACCGGGTTGGATGCTTCTGTCTTGTGCTGACAAAGCCACAGTTGAGTGGCTTAAAAGCATAATTCAGGAGCTGCAGCCACAGGAGGGTATCTCGCTGAGACTGGAAGAGGAAAGCAATATTCCTCACTCCGAGATCTTTGTGACATATCTTCCTGATAGTCTGAACACCACGAATGCAAAAATTCTTCGATTCTTAGAGGTCCAAAATGAAGACCTCAACTCACAGAATTGGAGAGTTGTAAGAAGGGTTGACAAAGGCCCTACTGTAGAGCTCACTCTTTCAATGGACCCTAACTCCGCTGAAAGGGTGAAACAAAATGGCTATAAAGCCAACTATAAATTTGGCCAGGTAAGAATATTACCAAAAAAAGGCCATCCAAAACCTAGTGAGCCAGAAGCTGCTTCAACTAGTGAAGCAGCAAAAATGGCCACAAAAAAGGGGCCCAGGAAAAGGGCCCTGCGAAGTTCAAAAAGGGATCAGATAAAGGTCCCAAAAGCCAGTAAAATGGCTTCCAACAAAAATATTAGGTTTCTGCAGTTAAATCTCCATCACGCAAAAGCCGCTACTAGTGTGCTTAAGGGGAGTTTTAGCAGAAACCTAACTGACATCGGGCTCATTCAAGAGCCCTGGGCTGACAAAGGACTTATCAAAGGACTTCCAAATAATACATGTAAGTTGATTTACTCACAAATGCATGACTTGCCAAGAGCAGCTTTGCTCATCTCTAAAAAACTAAAATTCATTTCTGTTCCGGAGTTTATCACAAGAGACTTAGCAACAGCTGAAGTGGAGCTCCCCACGGAAAGGGGCAAAAGGCAAATTATAATTGCCTCTGCCTATTTCCCGGGTGATGAAGACCAACCTCCGCCAGAGGAAGTGAAAGGCCTCATCAGTTGGTGCAACAAAAAGAACAGACAACTTATCCTTGGATGTGATGCGAACTCCCACAGCATAGTATGGGGCAGCACAGACACGAACAAACGTGGTGAGTACCTTTTAGAATATTTGGCTAACTCCAATATAGACATTATCAATAGAGGTAACATATAGAGGTACGATAATTAGCTGCTATGAGGGGGCCTGTCTCATCAGGACCAAAGCCGTCAAAAGAGATGTGCCATGGTGGAACAGGGAACTCAGTAAGTTAAAAGCTCAAACTCGTAAAGCTTTTAATAGAGCCAAAAGTATAGGTAACTGGGATGACTACAAAAAGGCTCTAACAGAATACAATAAAGAACTTAGAAGGTCTAAGAGAAGAACATGGAGGCAATTCTGCGAGGGGATACCTGAATTAGCCCCAGCAGTACGCCTCCAAAAAGTAATCTCAAAGGACCACTCAAACGGTATTGGACTTCTAAAAAAGCCAAACGGAGAGTTTACTGAAACCATAGAGGAAAGCATGAGTTGCTTATTACAATCTCACTTTCCTGGGTCAACACTCATTGAAGATGACCCAAGGGTTAATCTTGATGAATCTACTTACAGAACTTCAAGAGCTGCAAAAAGCCTAGCGGGAAAAATCTTCATCAAAAATAGAATTAAATGGGCAATACATAGCTTTAAGCCCTACAAATCTCCTGGAGAGGATGGTATCTTTCCAGCCCTGCTACAACAGGGCGTTGATACATTAACTCCTCATCTAGTCAAAATATTCAAGATGAGCTTCATCTTGGGCTACATTCCAAAAGGGTGGAGAGAGGTTAGGGTATGCTTCATTCCTAAGAGTGGTAAACGCCCTCCAGAGGAGCCGAAGTCATATAGACCCATAAGCCTTACCTCCTTTCTACTTAAAAGTATTCTAATATTTAACAAATATACCGCTTCACAAAGAACAATTTGCCTACCAATCAGGCAAATCCACCGTGGATGCCTTGCACTGTCTCGTAAAAGACATAGAAAAGGCAATAGGATCAAAGGAAGTGGCGCTATGTGCATTCATAGATATAGAGGGTGCGTTTGACAACACCTCATATGAATCAATCAGCGCCGCCGCAACAGCAAAAGGTATCCAACCTTCCATAACTAAATGAATTCAATCCATGCTAAACACTAGGAAAATTATTACCTACCTAGGAGGCAAATCAACTACTATAAAAGCAGTAAAAGGTTGTCCTCAAGGAGGAGTCTTATCACCTCTACTGTGGTCGCTAGTGGTTGACGACCTCCTAACAAAGCTCAAAAGAGCAGGATTTCGTGCTCTGGGCTATGCTGAAGATCTAGTTATAGTGGTTAGAGGCAAACATGACGGTATTATTGCCGAACGCATGCAGCAGGCCTTAAACATTATAACCACTTGGTATTCGAGGGAAGGGCTATCAGTCAATCCCAACAAAACGACACTTATTCCGTTCACTAACAGGAGGAAACTAACATTACAGCCTCCGATCATGAATGGAATAACCCTTTCTTTCTCAGAAGAGGTTAAGTACCTAGGAGTCATCCTTGATAGGAGACTTACGTGGAATGCACACCTCACTCATATTACCATAAAAGCAACAAGGGCTTTCTGGATGTGCCGTAGGCTTTTTGGGAAAACCTGGGGTCTGAAGCCAAAAATGATCTACTGGTCATATTTAACGGTTGTCAAACCCATTATCATGTATGCTGCGATGGTTTGGTGGACCAAAACAAAGCAGCAAAAGGCAATAAACGAGTTGCAAAAAGTGCAACGACTTGCTTGTATTGGGATCACGGGTGCAATGAGATCGTGTCCTATCGCAGCCTTAGAGGCAATGCTAGACCTTCCTCCACTACATTTACATGTACAGAGGATCGCTCTAGAAAATGCCTATAGGCTGACACAGACTAAATCTCTAAAACCCGGTGACTTAACGGGACATCTTGAGGTATTAAGGGCTGGAACAACCCAAATCACGAAGATGCCTACAGACGTAATGCCTGCAAAACAAGATTTCGAACTCGCGTTAGATGTTATTATTAACGACCGCGAGTTGACAGAAAACGAATTCGCTCAAATCACAAAAGGTGCCCTCACTATACTGATGGGTCAAAAACAAACGAAGGAGTAGGAATAGGGATCACAGGTCCTAATATTAGGATATCCGCAGCCCTTGGAAATGCTCCAACAATATTTCAAGCAGAACTAATAGCAATAGAGTTCTGTGCTTAAGAGTGCTTAAGAAAAGGCCTCAACTCAGCAAGAATATTTATTGCATCTGATAGTCAGGCTGCTTTGAAGGCTCTGAAGTCCACAACTTACGAGTCAAAAATAGTCTGGAATTGCAAACAATCCCTTAAACAACTGGCTAGTCGCAACAAACTAACGTTGCTATGGGTGCCGGGGCATAAAGGAATTGTCGGAAATGAGATTGCCGATAGTCTCGCAAAGGAAGGAGCTTGTACTCCTTTCATCGGACCTAAACCATTTTGTGGCATACCAAAAAGCCGCATAATGGATGAAGTTCGAAAATATGAAAAGGAACTCAGTGCAGCCTACTGGAAAAATGTTCCAGGCCAAAGACAGGCAAAAAGGTTATTACGACCCTCTGCCCGCTACGCGAAATTACTCTTAGAGCTTCAGAAATCTGATCTCAGAGTAATCACAGGAATTCTCACTGGACACTGCTCACTCAGATACCATCTCTGTAAAATGGGCATACTGGACAGTGGGACATGTAGATTCTGCGATGAGGCAGATGAGACGTCAGAACATATTATCTGCAATTGCAGAGTAATTGTTCGGCAACGCCATAAATATCTGGAACAGGTATTCCTTGATCCTGATCAGATTACAAACCTAGCTCCAAAACGGATAATGGACTTTCTTAGAAGCCTAGACCTTTTGGACTAAAATATAGATGTAGGGTATACACAAAAGATCTTATAGGTCGCAGTGTAGTAAGGTCCACTGGGCCAATCGACCCCTTTTGCAATCTACAATCTACCACCCACCTGCCTCTTGGCAGTTTGAACATTTAATTTAAGCAAAAAGTGCAATGTTTATTTATTAAATTAACATTTTTTTCTATTTTCTGACAACTGTAAAATGTATTTTGAATTAAAGAAAAATAACATACATTCTACTTTTTGTGTTAATTAGTTTAATTTAAAAACATTTCGGACACCCTGTATCAGTAAATTTGTAAATGTTTATATTAATGTAAAGATATTTGAATAAACTTTCAAATGAGCTAGCAGACAACCCCTATTCTCATTTTAAAAAATCATGGATTACGTTATCACGCCCAGGTGGTTAACGTCACTAGTATGAAATAAATGGCAAAAAATCATAATTTAAAAATAAACATTGACCTATTTTGGGATTTTTGGATTTTTGTTAAAGTCGCCGGCTTACAAAATAACGAATTTATTCCTTTCATTTGTACCATACTGTATACATTAAATTACCAAAATGATTGGGTATCAGTTCAAATAAAAGACTAGGGGTACTCTTTTCTACAGAATTCTATATTTCGTTATTTCTGTGTTTCCTATATTCGTTAGTATTTCCTAACATGATCAGGGATGCTACAATAATATTATTAAAGTTATAATGTTAAAATTAGGTAATCAAAAACAACTTACTAGGTTGAGGTTGCCATTGCCATCACAGATGTTATATACTATTTTATACAAACTATAAGTAGCATTTATAAAAAGAGGAATATACAAGAAATGTTCTTAAATTAAAATAAAAATATGTTAAAAACCACTAAATATTAAAATATTTTAAAATGTGTGCACATATTTACAAAGGTAAGGTTTTCGACACAATTATGTCTATGTGTTGCCAATATATTGACAGAAAAGAGATAGATTATTGTGGGGTAGAATCTAAACTAAAATCATTATTGACATTCAAGTTTTTGTCAGTTTTAAGAATGAACGAATAGATCTCTGTAAATCGCTTAATATCTGTTCATTTATTAACTGTATGTACATTCTGATAAATTAAACACCATTTCAAAAAAAGTTCTTTTGTGGTTGTTCTTTTCATTTGCTAAAACCTTTACAAGCTCAAAGGCAATATTATGGCTTTCATTCACAACATGTGTAGCTAAAGAGCACTTATCTGGATATAACCTACAATCACTTTTATGAGATGTAATACGATCTTTAACTCATCTAGTGGTTCGTCTCGTGTATTGTTTGTCACAATCAATACATGGTATACTGTAAACTACATCAGACAGCAGCTCCTTTAGTGATCTATCTTTCATCCTTGAGAATAGGTTATTATTAGTTTACACTGTTTTACTAGCTTTTTGATGTTTATGGCGGAACAGCTGATAATCGGAATTGCATAATATGTACATCATACATCACATAACCTAACAAACACAGGTCATGTAACTAATGTCAGACGAAAAATAACAAGAAGGAAAACAATTTAAAGAGTTATGTAATATTGGTGATTTCCCAATGAGACGGCATTTCCAACATACAATTTTCAAAAGAATAACCTAACAACAGTATTCTAATTTATCGGTGAAAATCCAAGCGAGGAAATTTAAATTAGAGTTACCGTAAGGAAATTCCCTTGAAATCGATGTTGAAAACTACCACTTTCCGAAAAGTCATCCTGAGATGTGGTTTCCTCTATCGACCGTACCCATTAGCTCGTGCGTGCAGACCTTATTGTCGGCAGGGGGATGAAAAATATACCAAAGGTATCATTAAGGCGGTAAATTAGAGAGTGTTTTTATTTGAGTTGATATCGTTAATAGGTATATTTACTAAACTTTCTATATTTACGTCAAAACATATGAAATTTGAATTATTATTAAAATGGGGCGTGATTTCAAGGCTTGTAAAAACTAGGGTGGACAAGTCACGTAAAGTAACACCCGAAACACCATATGATTAAAAAACGGAGAGGGATAGGATAGGATAGGAGAGGATAGGATGGGAGATCTGCTACAGACTAATTATGTAAACAGAAGAAGGAAATGGATACCCTTTAAATACACACACCCTTAAAAATAAAAACTTCTTATTGTTGCGAAGAATAAAGGTTTTTATTGAAAATAAACAAATATATGAGACAATCGGATAGTACAGCTCGGTACGGTATAGATTATTTGCTTGAGCTGCAAATTGAACGAAAATAAATAAACTAACTTTTGCGTCGAAAAATGAAAATATGCCTCATGTGGGGTTATATAACTTACAACGAGGAAAGATTATTGGTCTTGTGGAGAAGTAATGTTCTCAGAGGGACATGGCTGCTGTAGAGCTAGGCGTAATACAGGGCGTTCTGTCCAAAACCTATGCTAAGTAACAGGAACTAGTAAAGCTCAAAAATAAAGCAAGGGAAAGTCGCCAAAAGTAATAACGGCTCTTCACGATCGTTTAATTGTCCAATGAGCTGGAAGACACCTAAACATTTCTCACCTGCAGGTCCAAAGGCAGCTTTTGGAAGCTACAGGTGTAACTATTTCAGTTGAAACGATAAGAAGAAGAGTTCGTACCAAAAAGTATATAGCAGGAGATAGTTATGGGTTCCCGAGTTATCCAGACAGCACAAGATTGATCGCCTAAATTGGTGTCTTCACCACCAAAACTGGAACATTGGGAATTGACAAAATGTGCTATTTTCAAAAAAAGTCAGGATTTGTGTAAAATCAGATAACTCACGAAATCGTGTACTTAGAGGTCGAGGAAGACAAGCAAGAACGAAAACTGTCAGATCTGTTCACAAACATACAAGAGGAAGTGTAATGTTCTGGAGAGGAATTGTGATCCGTAAAAAGACTACTTTAATTTTCATCTAATCAACTGTAACTGCTAACAGGTATGTTGATAACCTGTAGTCAGGCTCTGGAGAGGTGCAACATGAGAAAATTTAATTTTATTGCATGATAATGGACCTCCACATACCATTAGAGTGACTAGAGACATCAATGAAGCAGAAGGTATCCCTTGTTTGGAGTGGCCTGCTTGCTCACCCTAGCTTAATCCTATAGAGTATTTGTGAGATATGCTTAAAAGAAAAATTAGAGCTCGCCGGGATAATCCACAAAACACTTCACGGCTAATACAAGCTGCTCTTAAAAGATGGAGCAACCTGTCACAACAAAATGTTGATAATTTGATTATGAGCGTGCCCACGCAAACTGAAGCTTGCATAAGGACTAGAGGTGATAACACTGACTACCACAAAATACAAAAAAAAAAATAAAAACAATTTAAACATTATTCGTTTTACATTGAAATTTTGTATGCTATTGACTTTAACAACTGGCAACCGATTTGGACTGAAGATCAATAGAAAGAAAACTAAATTTATGGTGATCAGTAAAAAGAACATTCAACAAATCGACCTGAATATTGAAGCCGAACGTATTGAAAGAGTACACCGATTTAAATATCTGGGATATACAGTAAATGATAAGTGGGACCCAGACGTAGAGATTAGGATCCGAATTGAAATAGCAAGATTTAAATTCATAAAAATGAGAAAGCTCTTAAGCAACCGCAACCTAAGCGTTAACCTCCGATGGCGCGCCACGAAATGCTACGTACTCTCTACGATACTTTACGGAGTAGAAGGGTGGACGTTAACAGCAGCAACTATAAAGAAGTTAGCGGCTCTAGAAATGTGGCTGTATCGACGCATACTGAGAATACCTTGGACAGACAGAGTGACCAACACAAAGGTATTGAGACGAATGGGTAAAGAGGTGGAATTGTTAACAACTGTTAAAAGGAGGAAAGCGTCATACCTGGGCCATGTGTTCCGTAATGATAAGTACAGTCTGCTACAGCTTATCGTGGAAGGCAAGATTGAAGGTAGAAGAGGTTTGGGTAGAAAGAAGAAATCCTGGCTGAGAAACTTGAGAGAATGGTTTCAAATACCAGAAGCTGCGAACATAATACATGCGGCACAAAACAGAGAAACCTTTCGTTTGATGGTCGCCAACCTTCGGTAGAAGACGGCACATAAAGAAGATTGACTTTAAAACAACTATTTTCAATTTGTTTGTTAAATACTTTATTGTTTTATTTAATTGTTATGTATTTGTTATTAAATTGCTTTAAAATAAATATTGTTTGACTTTGTGTGTTCGTTTTTTTAAATTCGCACGAAATAGTAAGAAATATCAGATGATTCCATATAAGTCTGGGTGTGTGTATTAGTTACACTCATCATCATCAAGATTTTTTCATTCCGAATGGAATGTTTGCCGCTCTTACTTAGAGCTCTCTGATTCGTTTATTACGGTGAACCACACCGCATTCTTCTTGTGTGTTGTCAAGTTTGTTGTATGACTTGGCTTTCGTTACAATTTTCTTACACTCATTTCGATCTGTGCATAGTTCCCTACTGTTTCTCACTTCCAAAATTTTGATATCTCTCATGACCTGGTTCTCCCATCTCTCTCTGGGTCTTTCCCACAGGTCTTTCAGTTTCTGGCTCTCATCTGGTGATTTTCTTAATCAGTAGGTCGTTTTTGCTTCTCTCTATGTGTCCCAGCCATCTCAGTCTCTGCGTTTTAATAAATCTAACTATATCTTCTCACTTCATTATGTCTCTTAGTAGTTCATGGTTCATTTTTCTTCTTTTTTTCAATTCTTTCACCCTGTATATATTAATTTTTTAAAAAGGTAATACCGGCATTAAAAGATCGTAAAAATATTTTTTAGGAAATATTGTGAACTTTTTAGTTATGTTAATTACCATGTAATAAATGCATAACTTATCTTCACATGTACTTATGTGCGGCAGATTCGTTCAAATATTATAAGAATGATTGTGAATTTAGTGGTAGAAGCATATAATTTGGACCACATATACTACACATAAAAAGGTTCAAATTTAGATATGAGGCCATCTCAGATTTTGCCTTTTACAAAAAAGGCGGGCATTCAAAATGGCGACTATACATATGTGACTAATAGCACGACAACTTTTGAAGGAAAAGTCTGATTTCAACCGAATTTGTTATATAGGTTCTTTTTTGATGTATAAGATCGAGCTCTTGAAACGGAAGAATGGGTTTACCACAAGTTGTGTTTTTCCTGATTGTTTTGTAAAAATATGTTGTTTATTTTTTCAATTCTTTCACCCTGTATATATTAATTTTTCAAAAAGGTATTAGCGACGTTGAAAAGAGCGTAAAAATATTTTTTAGCAAATATTTTGAACTCTTTAGTTATATTAATTACTATTTAATAAATGCATAACGTATCTTCACATGTAGGTACCTATATGCGGCAGATTCGTGCAAATAATAATATAAGAATTATTGTGCATTTAATGGTAGAAGCATATAATTTGGACCACACATAATACACATACAAAGATTCAAATTTATATATGAGGCCATCTCAGATTTAGTCTTTTACAAAAATGGCGGGCATTCAAAATGAATCTGCCGCCTATAGGTACATGTGAACATACGTTATGCATTTATTAAAGGGTAATTAACACAACTGAAAAGTTCAAAATATTTCCTAAAAAATATTTTTACAATATTTTCAATGGCGGTATTACCATTTTGAAAAATTTATATATACAATGTGAAAGAATTGAAAAAGAAACAACATATTTTTACATAAAAAAAACAGTAAAAACAAATTCTGGTAAACCAATTCTTCCGGTTCAAGATCTCGATATTGTTCATCAAAAAAGAACCTATATACCAAATCTGGTTGAAATCTGACGTCTCGTTCAAAAGTTATCGTGCTATTAGTCACACTTGTATAGTCGCCATTTTGAATGCTCGCCATTTTTGTGAAAGGAACAAAAACTGAGATGACCTCGTATCTAAATTTGAACCTTTATATGTGTAGTATTTGTGGTCCAAATTATATGCTTCTACCGTTAAATGCACAATAATTCTTATAATATTTGCACGAATCTGCCGCACATAGGTACTATGTGAACATACGTTATGCATTTATTAAATGGTAATTAACATAACTAAAAAGTTAAAAATATTTCGTAAAAAATATTTATACGCTCTTTTCAATGGCGGTATTAACTTTTTGAAAAATTAATATATACAGGGAGAAAGAATTGAAAAAAAATACCACATATCTTTACATAAAAACCAGGAAAAACACAACTTCTGGTAAACCGATTATTCCGGTTCAAGACATCGATCTTATACATCAAAAAAAGATATATATACATAGATATATACCAAATTTGGTTGAAATCTGACGTCTCGTTCAAAAGTTATCGTGCTATTAGTCACATATATGTATAGTCGCCATTTTGAATCCTCGCCATTTTTGTAAAAGGCAAAATCTGAGATGGCCTCATATCTAAATTTGACCCTTTATATGTGTAGTATATGTGGTCCAAATTATATATAGGTCTGGATCCGGCGTATGAAAAAAAAGTTGATTAATAGCAAGCTGAAAATTTGTTAATAGCTTAAGGGTGTCTAGTCGAATAAACTTTGATAAATGGGAACACTGAAACAGGGGTAGTTTTAATTGTGGAACAGGTTAAAAATTTGGAACGGTCACAGCACGAAAACGGCACCTTTATTTTGTCCGACAGAACAGACTTAAACTCTCCGAACAAAGATTAAACTCTCATGAAAAAATCAGACTGCTATTTATTAACTGTCATAATTCCTGTCATTTGACATATTCTACATGTTCCACTCATTAAAACGCCCATTTGGTGATAAATAGCAGTCTGATTTTTGCAAGAGAGTTTAATCTCTGTTCGAAGAGTTTAAGTCTGTTCTGTCGGACAAAATAAATGTGCCGTTTTCGTGCTGTGACCGTTCCAAATTTTTAACCTGTTCCACAATTAAAACTACCCCTGTTCCAGTGTTCACACATATCAAAGTTTATTCGACTAGACACCCTTAAGCTATTAACAAATTTTCAGCTTGCTATTAATCAACTTTTTTTTCATACGCGGGATCCAGACCTAATACTTCTATCATTAAATGCACAATTGTTTCACATATTGGCTGCACTAATGATATCTCCAGTATGACTTTTTGGTGCCTGCTAGTTACACTAAAAATTTAAAGACAAATTAAATCCGTAGCGTTGTGTTGGTGATTATCTTAAGAACTTCATTCATCATCAACAGCTATTCCATCCATCGTCGGATGTAAGCCTGCCTTATGCTGGCCACTCACTTACGGATATCGAAGAGGCCGGGCGAATGACAGGCGGTTAATTGAAGCCAAAATCACCACATACACGCAGTTTTCGCAAAGGCGTTGGCAGCTCGATTACAAAACTGCATGTGTGTGGCGTCTCAACTGCAGTTCATTAACTTAACTACTCAAATAATGGCCTTCAGTCCTGGCTTGCATGCCACGGCCTCTTCGATATCCGTAAGTGAGTGGCCAGACTTAGGTGTGTCCATTCATATCTGTTTGCTGTTTTTTGCATCCACTCGTGGCCAGCCATTCGCTTGATGTCATCAGTCCATCTTGTTTGAGGTCTACCTCTACTTTTGCTTGCTCTTGGTCGCCACTCGAGAATTCGCTTTGTCTAACGGTTGTCTTCCATTCTTCCTATGTGTTCTGTCCAGTTCCGTTCTAACATGACAATCTTCTAGATCACATTTGTTACTTTTGATCGTCTTCTTATCTCTTCATTGGACTTGCGATCACTGAGCTTAATGTTGAGCATTCTCCGTTCCATAGCTCCCTGAGTGACTTTTGTGGATTACGCCGTTGTTAAAATCCGAAGTTTCAGTTCCGTATGTCAAAACTGGCAACACGTACTGATCGAACGTTTTTGCCTTTAAAGTATTTGGTAAGTTTGATTTAAATACTGTTTGAGAAAGGGTGAAACTCACCCCAGGCCAAAAGCACACATCAGCACATTATCCCTTTTTTTTCTTTGACATGTTAGCTACGCGTATGTCAAATTTCATGTCAATCGAAACGGTTCTTTAAAATTTACAGCAAAAACCGTCAAAGAATGTACTATTCTCCATACTTTATCATTTCCAATACTATTCCACCTTCACCTGGAGCTCGTTTATTTTGCCTTGTACTCATTGCGTTTTTTAACTTCGCCCTCTGTTATATCTGGTATACAGTCCCGGTTAATAATCTTGAGGCCCCTAGGCAACCCAAACTATGAGGCCCCTTAACAAACCTCCGCCTTCTCCCTCCAAAATCTCGGATAACCCCACCATCACCGAGCGGTATTCTTTAGATACATATTAGTGGATATTTTGTAGACCTAAACTTAAATTTTTGTTTAATTTTGTGAAACGTATGGCTCGAAGGAATAAACCAAACGCATTATCAAGGATTGTCTACAGCTAGTGCCGTTTCCTTTCCGTCAGCCAGGACCCAGGACTTGCCCATTTTTTACGATCTTCCCAGTCTCCGTCTTCCAATCCTTTCTTTGATATGGCTTCGTCGACTTCATTCTTCGATGATCTTCTAGATCGTCTCTCCTTCTTGCTTCTCTTGGGCTCCATTCTGGAACCTTGTTTATCCATGTACTTTATGCTCTGCGTACACGGCCGTACCATCTTAGTCTTATCTCTTCTATATACTGCAGGGCATGTTTGCCACTTTCATTCTTATCCTTATCTATTCATTTTATATTCTGTCTCTTCTGGTCAGACCATAGCATCTTCTCCAGTATTCCATTTCGGTCGCCAGAATGCTCCTTTGTTTTATCATATGTCATGATACTTCGTACCATTGTTTGGTATATAATTTTTTGTTTATTCTGTGATGTTTTTATTCCAGATTACACTATGGTGCTGTCTTATACAAGATCTTGTTTGTCTCAATCTATTTTTATCTCTTCTTCTGTTGTTCCGTTTTTCGACATTATAAAATTTAATTCAAATATTTACAATTCTTGCTTCCTTTTATTTCTACGTGTTCATCTATTTCCAAATTTCTGACGTCTTCTTCCGATATTGCTAAGTATTGCGTTTCCTTCATATTTATTTCCAGACCCACCTCTCTGTATTCCTCTTGTTAGTTTTCTTACCATGTAACTGATATCTTCCTCATCTTGAGCCATGACCACTTGGTCGTCTGCGAAACACAATGTGTAGAGATAATCGTCTCTTATCGGTGTTCCCTTACCGTTACATTTTGATTTCCAAGCTGTTAGTGCATATTCTAAAAATATTTTAATTCGAGTTGGTGAAGTTGGGCATCCCTGTAGTAGTCCTTTTGTTGTTTTGAAGTTGGCAACTATCTTGTTTCCGATTTTTATATAAATATACTTCATTTCCCCTGTATATGTTCTAATTGCTTCTGTTAGGTTAGCTGGTGTATCCCTATTTTTGTGATTGCTTTGTATAGTAGTTCTTTCCTTGGCACGGTATCGTATGCCTTACTAAGGTCTACAAACGCCATGTGTACATGTTCTTAGCTCTCTTCTTCTCTGTTGTCGGTTATATTGTATAGATATGATCTAGACATGATTTCGTTGCTGTGAATCCTGCTTGCTCTTCACCGATTTTACTTTCTATACTTTTCTCTATGTTATTCCTGAGGATCCTGCCATACAGTCTTCCCATGGTAGCGATGACGCTTTTCCCCGGTAGTTTTCGCATTATTTTCTATTTCTTTTTTATGTTAGATGTTATGTATTCTTGCCATTGTTTAGGTCCTCTCCATTTATTGCTCTTTCCATGATTCGGCATATTATTTTTCATTTCTCTGTTCCGTATTTGATTATCGCCGCCACCATTTCTCCTGGTTTTCCAGCTTTACTATTCTTCATGTAATTTATTGCTTGTTTCATCTCTTTGTCTGTTATGACTATTTTTTCTTTCTTTGTGATCATGGTTTTCTGTTCGTCTCGATCAATTGTAAATTCTGGTCTTTGTTCTATTAGCAGATATCACTCGTCGTCCTGTATGTACATATAAAATTTTTCTCTTTTGTGTTCTGAGCTTCTTGTTCCTCCAATGTTCTGCTCTATACTTTTATAATATGACGTCGTTCATTTTTTTCTTTTATTGTAATAGCCCTAACTTCCCTGTTCTTCTCTCTATATTTCCGGACATTTCGTGGATCTTTTGTACTTAGTTATGGCACTTTTATGGTATTACGCGATATTTGAATTTTTCAACATAATATGATTTATAGTTATTTATTTATTTATTTTAATTCTAATTACTATTTTTTCGTTTTGGGCCCTGCGATGCCCCCTTTGGGGCCGAGGCCCCTAGGCAACTGCCTATTTTGCCTAATGGTTAATCCGGCACTGCTGGTATATCTCCAGATCCGACATTTTTTATTATTTTTCGGTGTTCTTTGTCTTTACCTGGTGGTGGTTTTGCTTTTTACTCATATAATGTAGACTCATATAATGTAGAATAAAGAACTTTATTACTTTGACCAAAAAGTCTTCTGTTTATTATTACCCTCGTATATTATCTTGTTTTCTTTTAGTAGGACTATGTACGTCCTGTTTATTTCCGTTATGTTTAATTTCCTTTAGGACTCTTCCTGTAACACTAAGTTCCAACACTTGTGCAACCGTTTGTGGGGTCTGGCTACTGGTCTTTGTGTATTTGGATTCTGAGTCTTAGTCCATCTTGTTCATATCTTACATCCTCTCAAAATGGTTTCCCCAAAATCTCCTACGAACTTACAACCGTCTCACCAAATCTTGTATTACAAATTCTTTTATTGCTATTATACAATAGTCCATTTCTGTCTTAGTCCATTTTTGCAATGGAAAGGTCTTGAAGGACTGGAATTGAAATTCCCAAAAGACCAAATGTATATGTTGTACTAGGTCAAGCAACCAGACACCAGTCTGTGTCATTCGAACTGACAAGAACCTAGTGTTTAATTTCAGCAAGGAAGCCATGTTGCTCTTTAAGTAGGTATTTAATATTAATCTAATACCATCGACCTAGGGTCATTTTAATTACTACAAATGTTTACATAAAATCATATATTTTGATGCTGCCATTACAACGAGTGTGCTAGTTTCATTTACTTTACGGAATGCACTGAGGATGATCTGAATCAGATCAAAAACGTTCTGTTGTCTTAATCCATTTGGACGACACTTTTTTAAAAAGTTTTAATAAACATTTTTATACCATCATACAAATTGTTTTTACTTCTAATTGCTTTTACTTAAAAGATTTTACTTCTATGTAAGTTTTTATAACTATGGTATACAGCCAGCTAAGAAGATTTTCCCTTTAATTCATATAATCTTATCATCAAAAACTTGACTTTGAAAAGCTGTGGATCAAGTCATTGATTATAATTAATCAATGATCAAGTTTAATAAGAAGTGAAAGACGACGAACCAAGTATCCGGGAAAGGTGAATATTCAAGACGAGTACGACCGCTCAGTCACCTTTTTAACAAATTAGGCGGCATTTGTCGCCTGACGGTCGGGAGGCGGTCGTTGCGGCGCAGACCGAAACAATCGAAAATGGGAGATAGAGGGAGAAAGAAAGACCTACCACTCTCTGCCGCCGCGGCGGCATATTCCCGGCCCGGTGCTAACCGATCGGCGCGAACGGCGTTGCCATCATAACCATTTTTTTGTTTACGCATTAGATCTTTTGCGACTGACTACACTAGCATGAAATTTAAAAACATTAAATATAAATTCATTTTTTTGTTTTTGTCTATTTTGAAAAAATGTCAAAACGTTGAATTATTATCCATGTCTGTCTGACCCAAAGACTTTGTAAACAAAATTTCTCCGTGATTAGACCAACTTATAACCCAAGGATGGTATAAAGGTGAGAAATTGGACCCAGGACATCCGGTTTTAGAGTTGCAACCGGAAGTATTGTTTTAAAGTCGCCGAAATAGTGCAAACGATTATTTCATTCATAGAGATTCTGACCAATAGAAAGCTACAAGAATAAAAATTACAGCGGTATTTTTTTTCGATTATTTCATTCATAGGATATTCTGACCAATAGAAAGCTAGAGAGATGCAAATTAAGGTGATAATCTTTGATAATCTCCCGTGGTTAAGCATATTACGTCAGATGCCCTTCGTTGCTATGAAAAAATACATTCAGTGACATTAATGACAATTAATGTTTTAAAAATTATAAAAGTGATGACTTTCAATCGTCAAATATTTATAAAAACTGTGTGTTTAATGGTACTTACATAAATAAAGTACAATAAAATTTTGGTTTTGAACAGTTTTATTCATGAAATAATCGCAACAAATTGCACTCGACCTCTGAAATTAATATAGAATTTTTGCTCTCGTGACACTTTACATAATTTCACTCGCCTTCGGCTCGTGAAATTAAAACTGTCAAAGTGTCACTCGGGAAAAATTCAATAATTTCAGAGCTCTTGTGCAATTACTACTGATAATTTCCTTTCGCCAAGTATTACGTCAAATGCCCTTCGTTGCTATGCAAAAATTAACGTTCAGTGACATTAATGACAATGAGTGTTTTATAACTTGTCAAAAAGAAACACAATGAACAGGTTTAGCAGATATTCAGGCGAAAATATCAATAAAATATTAGTTAAAACGATTTAAAGAATCAGTTCTATTCATAAAATAATATTACCGAATTATTCTCGAGCTCTTAAAAATCACTCGGGATACAAATCAATAATTTTAGAGCTCTCGTCTAATTACTACTGATATTAATATTATTCGAAGCGACTTCGAACAAATATAATATAATTCCGATTATAGTACGAGATCCGAATATAGCTCAATCTGTACCCATCTGCTTGCCGGATGAAACACTGTTTTTATTAATTTTCATACATAGACAAATATTTCTAGCATGGGTTGCCTATCAAAATCCTTTCATAGCTATGCTTAAGGAGGGGCCGTAGGGGTTGAAATCAATATTTCAAGCACATTTGTGAGCTTCTGACCATCCCTAAGCTCGAGTGTAATTCGGTAAGATTATTTCATGAATAAAACTGATCAAAACAAAAATTTTGAATAAATTTTGTCTGAATGTTAGCTAAACCTGCTCATGGTGTTCACTTTGACAAGTTGTAAAACATTAATTGTGATTAATCTCACCGAATATTTATTTAATTTACGAAAATTTCTCGAAAACTTGTTGCCTGGCAATTGACCCGAGAGCCTGTAGAACTCGAGTGACTATGGCAGTCAGTGGAACATTTTCTTATTTATTCTTACTATCGTGTGATTTTAGTAAGATTACTTTTAATACTCACATACAAAATTCAAGTCTTTGTAAATAAACATCCAGTGACATTTATCACAAATAATGTTTTACAACTTCAGCAAGTTCAAAGTGAACAGCATGAGCTAGCTGGTTTAGCAAATATTCAGACGAAGATATCAATAAAATATTAGTTGAAATTATTTATAAATACAGTTTTATTCATGAAATAATCGTAACGAATTACACTCGAGCGCTTAAAATTGCCCATTTGCTATTGCCCTCATGACAATTGACAATTTGTCATTAGATGCAGCACTAAATGTTTGTTTTGGTCAATTTCTTAAATGTGACAGTTGTCAAAACTATAAAACTCGTTGTAATTAAACAGAAACAAAATGCTTAAAGATTATTCTCAGTATAATAATGTAAATATGTTCTTCCCATTATAATAATAATCTGATTGGACATAATTAAACACGTGATGAAAAATCTTACTACATGATTAGAAATTAAAATCATTAAAGCATAATCGCTTAAATTTTGATTTTTGTAGGTTTCTATTGGTCAAAATTTCTATGAATGAAATAATCACTATAATTCTCTATAAAATCTCGTTATCGTTGTTTTAAACAATTTGTACAATTTCCATTTTTTCATAACTTGGGTACATAAATGTTTAATGTCTTTTATAAACCAATAGACCACTGAATCAAAAATAGGAGTGAGGTTACAATAATTAGCAGCCTGCTGAAAATTGACACGATTGTTTAAATTACCATCATAAATGAAATCTAAAAAGTCCTCATGGATCCGACCCGAGGAAAAAAATTTACACGAGGTCAAAGGTCATCAAAATGGGTTTTTAGCGATTTTCAGCGAAACGGAAAGCTTTATCATAAAATTAGTTCTAACAAAAAATGTATATTAGATAATTAGCTTTAAAAAATGTCTAAACATTTTTTTTTCTAAGAGCCACCGTTTTTGAGATACAACGATTCAAAGAATTGAAAGAGTTGTAATCGTCATAATTATGTATTAGTACCTACACCACGTATATACGAGTACATCACTGAAGCTGTAATACAAGTAAACATATTATTCTATATTCATATCTGTGTAGCTAGGGTCGTAGATGCCACTATAGTATGCGGTCTACCGGCGCGTTTCTACTATACAGCTTGCGGTCTACCAAGAGATACGATGTATAAGCTGCTTTACGGCTTATTCCCAACAAAAATAGTAAATTGATATAACAAAGTATTTTATAATAATTCTTCTTACTTATGCGTCTTATTCAATTTTTGTCGGAATAAACACGTTCTATCGGTACGTCGGCTAATCACCATACCTATTCTTTTCTCAGAGGGGTTTGAACACATTAATGAAAGCCAACTTTGTAGGCAAAATGTTAATTCCTAATATTTGTATTTATTTTAACATTATACAATATTTTATTGTAACATTACAATATACAATAAACTTTATACCTACTATTTTTACACACAATTACTGGCTGTGATACGACATCTGCATTTTTCAGGAGGGGTAAAACGACTGTTTGTGAAATGTTTGAAAAACAAGATTTACTTAAATGTTCTGAACTTAAAAAAAACTAATTCAACTCCACAAGAAGTTATTATCAACGGAATTAGCTTTCTTCTCTCTATGTCTGGAGCGCCTAAAAAAACTAGGTTCTTAGATAAGTTTCGATATGCATGTTTCTTTAAAAATACTCGAAATAAAAAAAACAAGTGCAGTTATCTTGTCTTCCTCCAACCTCAGCGGCTGATCTTCAACATCTTTTTCGGGTATATTCAAGTTCAACAAGTTCAACTGTAGCTTGGTTATCAGCTAGATCCAAAAGACTGAGAATGGAAATTAGTCGACAGTTCATTAGAACCAATTCAAACTTTACTCCCACCTGCGCCAGAAAAACTCCTGAACACAATTGTTTGCAACACAAATGTGGTTGCAAAAAATTTGGACTGTTTTGTTCGGTAGCGTGTACTAATTATCAAAACCAGTCGTGCTCCAATGTTGAATCACCAACAATTGAGGATTCATTTGATTTTTTCGAGGACCCATGCGATGTGTCATTATTGGGCCAATTTACTTGCAAACAGGATGAACAAGAAGAAAAACAAAGAGAAGAAGAACAAGGAGAAGAGGAAGCAAAAGTGCTAGAAAATTATGAACCACTTGGATAAATGTCCCTTTTTTTAATTGATACCGCTTTTTATCACTTTTATCATTTTCAACCCTTGCCAATATCAATTATTCAACAACTTCAAATCAAACAGAATCATAACAGATCGATGGAATAGGCCTACTGGGGAAACCACGTTAAAAAAATGCGACAAGTACACTACCTCAAAGGTGGTGTGGAAACACGTGCAATACGTGCATATTATGACGATTACAACTTTTTGAATCGTTATATCTCAAAAACAGTGGCTCTTAGAAAAAAAGGATTGAAACATTTTTTATAGATAATTATCTAATCTACATTTTTTGTTAGAACTAATTTTATGATAAAACTTACCGTTTCTCTGAAAATCGCTAGAAACCCTTTTTGGTGACCTTTGATCCCGCGTAAATTTTTTTGCTCGGTTCGGATTCATGAGGACTTTTTAGATTTCATTTATATAGATTTTGAACAATCCTACTAATATTCAGCAGGCTGCTAATTTTTGTAACCTCGGATGTGTAAGTTGACCGGAATACAATGCCGTGATGAGTTTCTAGGCTAGAAGAGAGTGTCTCTTCTCCTAATGTCGATATAATCGGAATATTATATTACAGGATCTGGGCTCGTGATATTTATGCTTATTGTCATATTCGTTTTGTGTCTTGCTGTGTGCTAAATGTTACAGAGCAAAAAATTTAAATCCCCTTTGCAAAAGTAAGTCAAGGAAACTAGAAACATCATGTTCGATAAGAAGACCTTTAAGAATATACAGTTCATAATACACTACAACGAAAATTACACAAAAAACTGTAAATTTTCTGATTTTACAATCTAACAACAGATTGTAAAATCACAATACACCGTTTTATTTGGCGTTTTTTGTTTTGTACACGGATAATAAAATATGATATCCGACATATTAACAATGAGATGAAGTCAAGGATTAAAGCCAGTGTAAGACCAACAGACATAATCATCAGAGACAAAACCCGATACAGCCACCACTCAAAGACTACTGGACACGACAGAGATGAGGATACTGAGAAGAATTACAGGAAATGCGCTGAGAGATCGAAAGAGGAGTGAAGACATTAGAAGACAATTTAACGTACAGTGTATAAACGAATTGACACTAAATAGAAAAAGAGAATGGAATAACCACATAAGCACAATGAGGAAGACACGTGTGGTCAAAATAGCAAGAGATAAATTACCAATTGTTAGAAAAAGTATCGCCCCTCCGCGCAAAATATGAAGTGACAACCTTTCACAGGGGTATCAATCCGCCAATGAACAAACAGAATTACTTATAAAGAGGAGGAAGAAGAAGCAGAAGAAGAAGAAGAAGAAGAAAAAGAAGAAGAAGAAGAAGAAGAAGAAGAAGCTAATATAATATCCAAGATATCGTACCAAATGAATCCCTTATTTAGAAAAGTACTCTTGCCACTATTTAAAACTTTGGGAAAAAAGGCATCTAATTTTTACTAAAACATTTAACAAGTAAAAACTAAAAAGAAGAGTTTTTATCTTTTTAATATTTTTTAAAAGTGATTTCAAGGTAAACACAAATGATTTCTTCTTCCTCTTCTACGGCACTACAGCCCAAATTGAGCCTTGGCCTCCTTTATTTTTTGCCTTCACCCTTGCTTGTCTGTAGCTGCTCTTCTCCATACACGGACTCCTAAAATGGCTTGTGCGTCGCTGTTTACTGTGTCTTCCCAGCGCTTTCTTGGCTTTCCAACCGGTCTATTTCCCTGCATTCTACCCTTCAGTGCTCTTTTTGGTAGCCTATCCTCTCCCATTCTTATCACATGTCCGGCCCATTGCAATCTTTGTATTCTAATAAAGTCTGACAGGGTGTTTCCTTATAAAGTTGATAAAGCTCGTTGTTGTATTGACTTCGGAAGATTCCGTTTTCCCTCACAGGTCCTAGTATTCTCCTCAGTACTTTCCTTTCGAATGTGTCGAGTTTGTTTTTGGATGTTTCTTTCAGGACCCAGGCTTCACTGCCATAGCATGTTATTGGTCGAATTACAAATGAAACACAAATGATTCGCAAATACAAATACAAAATAGGTATTTATTAGACGCTGGAAGAAGACATACCAAAATGTAGAGCAGACAATAAACCAGAAACGACCAAATATAAGTGAAACCATAGAAACGGCAACAACACAATTAAATTAAAAAAACTGAAACGAAACTTCATTAACAAACTGCTCAAATTTCAGCTCTTAATGTTTATAATAAATTGTGCTGTGAATTGTGCATAAAAAATTGTGCTGTGAATTTATAAAAAATCTCCGGTCGCACAAAATTCTTTTTTTTAACCTTTAACTACCCGCGCATCAAGTTATAACATAACTACACGCGTGGCGTACTTTATATGCCACAAGATAATACACTTAAAAACAGCGGATTTGTTTATTTTTTTTGAAAAAAATACACTTAGTTGTTTGTTATAAACCTTATTCAGCATCAGTGAATACTTGGAGTTCCTTCTCAGTAAGCCAATTGGCATTTATAACTGGAATCATGGAATAACTGGATTCCATGATAAATAAAATTACTAATAAAAAATTTTTTGAAATGTGATTTTTTACAGGAGAAAAAGTATTGTTTATAAAGAAAAATATATTTTGTGCCATAATGACTAAAAAACAATTACGACTTATCTTAATATAATCGTGGCGTATATTATCCACCACCGGAAACAACAAATAATAAACTGTAAATTACGATCTTCACAGTACGCCGATTATAACGAAACTAAAACCAAATTGTAAAGCACATTCCAGTGATAGGTTAGAGAGATAAACAAGGTCAAAAATTAAATTTTTAAATATATTTCCAGTAGAATTCTTATATCTGGCGTACAAAATACGCCAGCGCGTGTAGTTAAAGGTTAAGATGTGTGTTTCATAACCGTTCAGATGGTGTATTTTGTTCTTTTTTGTAAATGATACTACATTTTGAATTAAATCATTATTTGTAATAACAATTGTAACAGTTATAATTAACAACTGTAACAACAATAGAATTTTTTAAAAACTGTACCAATTTTTCCACATATAGTAAATACATAAAAACTCATATTGTGAATAGAATAGCTTAGAAATATGATTTATTGTCACTGAAAATTTTACAATTTTATGAACAAAGCTTACAAAGAGTCAGAAAATAACAATAACAAATACAATTTACTTAATTGATGGATTCGACCGTTACTTGATGGAAGTTCATTTTATCCCACAATAAAACACTGAAAAACGTTTGTTTTCTATACTTCCACAAAATTTATTACAACTATGTTATTACTACAGCTGTTTCGGCAAAGTGCCTTTCTCAAGTGATATATTTTACAATGTGTTTGCCTTTTTAAGTCTTTAACTGAAGAGGTTGAGGAGTGGGGAGCTGTTTGTCTCGAGTTGGTCATTCAGAATTATATCTGTATTTTTAAATTTATTAATTTCCATTGATTCTAAAAGTGATAGCTTAAGGCCTTTATTTTGAATATGTAGAATTTGAAACTCTTCATTGAAAGAATGATTATGATCTAGAAGGTGAAGTGCGTATGTAGAAGTGTCTGTTTTTCTATTGTTGAAAGCCCTTTTGTGTTCTGCTATCCGTTTGTCAAAAGTTCTGCCAGTTTGACCGATGTAAGTTTTCGAACAGTCACCACAAGTTAGTTTGTACACACCACTCTGTAGTTGCTTTCTCTTTCGGCTTTTATTGTTTTTAATATGTTTGCTTAAGTTGTTGTTAGTTCTGAAAGCTGGTGTTATTCCTTACTTTTTTATGTATCTGGCTATTTTTGTTGTTATTTTGCCAGTATATGTGAGAGAGCAGAAGGTACTGGGTTCTTTCTGTGGTGGTGGATACACTAATTTCAAGGCTTTCTTATGGAGTTTTTGGTTTAAAATGTTGTTAACTGTTTGTTCGTTATAGCCATTGTTTACTGCTATTTGTCTAATGATATTTAGTTCTGTCTCGAAGTTATTTTTTGTCATAGGAATTTCTGTCAGTCTATGTATCATGCTATGGTAGGCTGCTAATTTGTGTTGTGTAGGATGGGATGATGAATTGTGTATAGTTGTGTCAGTATGGGTAGGTTTATGATATACGGAGAACTCATGTTTGTTGTGTAGTCTGGTAATCGTTACATCTAGAAAGTTTATGGAATTATTCTGTTCTGTTTCTATTGTGAACTCAATATTACTATGAAGTGAATTAATGTATGATAGAAATTGGTCAATTTGTCTGTTAGTTCCTGTAAAGCAGACTAGTATGTCATCCACGTATCTCCACCAATATAAGAACTGTTTAAATACGGGGTGTTTAGAAATTGTTGTTTCAAGTTGGTTCACTTGAGATCACTTAGAGATCACAAGAATATCACTTGAGAAAGGCACTTTGCCGAAACAGCTGTAGGAATAACATAGTTGTAATAAATTTTGTGGAAGTATAGAAAACAAACGTTTTTCAGTGTTTTATTGTGAGACAATTTATTTAAATTACATAAATCGACAATCGACAATATTATTAGAATTAGGGCTGGATGGAAGGAAGCGAGTGGTGTGCTGTGTGACATGAAAATTCCAATGAAGTTGAAGCGAAAATTCTATAAAACAGCCATAAGACCGGCTATGATGTACGGAACTGAATGTTGGGCAGTGAAAAAGAAAGATGAACAACGAATGCATGTGGCGGAAATGAGTGGATGAGTGGAGTGACAAAAAAGGATAAAATTAAAAATGAGTATTGATGCCAATTGATGCCAAAATGAGAGAGCATAGGTTGAGTTGGTTGGGTCATGTTCAACGTCGAGACGCTAATCACCCAATACGAAGAATTGCTGAAGTGTAGATTCCTGGAAGGAGTAGGAGAGGAAGACCAAAGAAGACGTGGGGGGAGAGGATTAGGCAGGACATGTTGGTAAAGGGGATTAATATTGACATGACTCAAGAGAGAATTGTATGGAGAAATGCAATTAGGGAAGCCGACCCCGCATAGGGATAAGGCTAAGAGAATGATGACATAAATCGACAATATTACAAAATAAAATATAATGAAAATAAAATAAAAACAATATGTTGCAAAATTAAAATAAATTGCAAATTGCATAATAGAACTGCAGTAAAAATTTCAATATCCACTAGATTGGCTCGATTGGCTTGATTGGCTTCCGCCTATTCCGCCATATATTCCAGTTGAAAAATAGCGCCCTGTAATTTTTCGATTTTAAAAAAATGCTTCGGTTCCTGGGGTAGTCGGCTATTATTGTCTCCATATCTCCAAATTTCATAAGACGATATCTTCTTCTTCTTCTTCTTTTACTTCTTGGAGATCTTTCGATCTGTTTAATTCTGAAGCTGCCTCTGGTTAATTTCCTGGGAGGTAGATTACCAGCTATCCCTCCATCTTTTAGGTGGTCTTCCGGGGAGTCTTGAACCGGGTGGGTTGTTTTCTAGAGCAATTTTTGGAAGTCTATTCTCATCCATTCGTCTTACATGGTTGTACCACATGCTCTTGCGCTCCTTCCATATCTTACAATATCTTGAATTTTGCATTGCTCTCTAATGCTTGTATTTCTCACCCTGTCTCTTCTTGTTTTCCCCACTATTGTTATTTAGGCAACCCTTAGCATCTGTTTCGTTTTGTTGGTCGTATGTAAGTCTTGTAGATTCTAATTTTACTATCTGTGCGCATATACGGATTTGGTCAGACTATCTCCCGCAGACATCCTGGCAATGCATATGCTTTGTTGATCTGACTCCTCAGGTCCTTTACTGGGTCGTGGGTGCTTGATATATCTATGCCCAGATATCGGAATTGCATCACCTTTTCTAAGGTGTTGCTCTCAACCACTAACGATCTTTTGCTATTGTCATACATTTAGTTTTGTTGGTAGAAATTTTCATATTTAGTTGGCGGCTTATTTGAAAGAACTGAAAGAGCTGTCTCTGAAGATCATCTTCTGATTCGGCAATAATTGCTGCATCATCTGCGTAACACACCATACCAATTCGTTTGTTGCCCATTCTGTATCCGAGATTAAGAGATGTTACTTTGTTTATATAATTTTGCCCATGAGTAGGTTAAACAATAAGGGGCTTAAACTGCCGCCTTGTCTAATTCCTCCCGGTGTTGGAATATTTTCAGTGAATTGGTCTCCTGCTCTTACGTTAGTTATTTAGGTTATGGACTATCTTTGTTATGCTGGTCGGGGGTGTTTTATTTTATATTATTATATTTAGAATGTCTCCCAGGCGAACCCTGTCAAACGCTTTCATCAGATCAACGAAGCAAATATACGCTGGCATGCCGAACTCTATAGCTTTTTCTTTTATTTGTTTTATTATAAATACTGCGTCTGTTATAGACCGCCTCTTTGTAAAACCTTGTTGTTCTTCAGCACAAGTGATTTGTCTTTTCAATTTGCTCTTAAGAATACCCGTTTCATCGTTGTCTTTAAGACGGTTATTGCTCTGTCAAAACGATATCGTACCGTTAAATTAAGACTCTTGTTGCTAAGCAGAATTCTCATATGGACAATCCTGTTGAAAATTTAATAAATTTGCGCCCAGTAAATTTTCGAGAAAGTAACGGGATCCCGAGTTAGCTAGGCAGCACTACAAGATTGAGCACGTAAACAATAATTGAGAGGATCCGACGTAAAAGGGTTTAAATGCAGTTTTGATAGTTCTGAGATAATCAGCTTCAAAGTTGTTTGAGTTTTATAAATTTTAGGAGTCATTAAACTAAAATATGTATAGTGTACAATGTACTATAAAATGATAAAAATATAAGGGTATATTATTACTCTCACTATATCCTTCCTTTTTTTCAATTATTAAAAAAATGTACTTGAATCGGTACATGGTGTTGATAAATGTTACTGGTAAAACGGTTCAAGTGCAGATGCTAACTACATATTACTAATCATTTTTGTCCCAGCTGATATACACAGTGTAACTACAACTGACACGTTGCATAATACTTAATTAGTAAAAAAAACCAATACAGAAGTAAAAACTTCGAGATGTATTCTGGTATAAAATCGTTTATTTAAAACTATAAAATGTCATCGATTGCAGAACGTTTTCGTTCTAAACAGAACATCTTCAGTGCCTAGAATGAAGTATTTCCACGTTAGTTTAAAGCAAAAGGTTAAAAATGTGACTGTTAAAATAAAAAATGTGGGAATACTTACATCCTGCCGAGTATTTTGAAACTAGCACACTGTAAATAGTGTTAACATCATCATATATGGTTTACATAATGTAATATGTTAAAATGTTATGACTACAAGTCGATGTTAATGGATAAAGTGGAACACATGCTAAAAGGGTGCCATGGTTCCCTGCTCGAAGATGCTAGGTACTTGCCAATTCAATGGGCACAGACCAACTGAGAAATTATGAAGTGGATATACAATTTGACAAGGGTGACATGACATGACAAGATAAAGCCAATTTTTTGGTTAAAGTTTCATTTGATTTTGGATTTTTTAATAAAATGCGAAGGTTTGTCTGCAAAAATAATTTAAATTATTTGAATAATAAAATCTACTGTAAAGTTTAAATTAGCAACTCTCTATTCCAGAATAACTTATAGATTCATTAAATTTAATGCAGATATATTACATGGTTTAAGTTGTGACGTCATCGGATGTGAAATGACGAGATGAAAGTTGAGTTTTGTTGAAACAAGGAAATACACTACGTAATAAAAGATAATTAGACTTGCGTGGAAAAACAAAGCTAAACAAGCCGAAAAAACCAGAATTTAAGAGTATTTTTATGTGATGAAATGTTGGTTGCCTAACAAGGCACGCAGGCAACAGGTTGAAGGTAAACGGTAGAATATTGCGAGAAAACAGTATATATACAAAAGGTGGCTATTTATTGTGTTAAATTTATTATTATACTATTGTAATGAATAATTATGTCTGTTAAAAGTTGGAAAATAGTTGTTAACAAAATTAAATAACTAAAGATTACTGTTAGTGAGGTAGATATATGTGTGAAGGATATGATTGTATATAGTATTGTGAAATGAATAAAAGTATGTAATAATATAATAAAATTAAACTATGTGACATAAAGTCTAATTCATCTTTATGTAGTTTTGAAAGGACTGAATGAATTGGAAGTAATGTATCTTGATAGTCTACCAACGTAGAATAGTGAATAAAATAATTAGAATGAGAGCTACCAATATAGGTCAAATTGTGGGTTGGTATCAGTATGTAAAGAAGAATCTAAATTGAATGAGTATATGAAATAGAAAAGTATGAGATTGATTTCTATTGGTGATAGTGGAGTGAACAGACTGAACTAAATGAAATATATTTAAGTGCAGAACTTTATGAACGTATGTGATTGCAACTGAAATCAAACAAATGAAAAATGTGAAAAAAATTTATTTTAAATTGGGATAAATGGATATTGGAAGTTGCCTGATATGAATGGAAATGAAAAGATAGATGAAAAAGAAGAATAGTGAATGCAATAAAACTTAAATGTTATAGTCTGAAAGAAGTTTGACTGAATGGGTCGTAATGGATATAGGTGTGCAGTATCCTATTGTTAAGTAAAGTCTAAGAATCTAAAAAGAAAGAAGTGACAGAATGTTACTAAGTAAGGAAAGTGATATATATGACAGACCAGAGTAATTGGATGTATGGTGTTTTTTATTATTGTAAGCGGAGATGAGAGAAAATGAGTAAGTAACATAACAGGCAACAGGATAAGTGAGTGTGAAGAACATTCCAAAGAGACAATAAACCAGACCGATTTAAGGATTAATAATAATAAGAGCCATTTAAATAAATTATGAAAGAAATGGTGAGATGAGATATAGAGGACCTGAAAAAGAGACAGAGACACAAGGACAAACCAGAAATGACTAGGAGTGGAGAAAAATATGAAGGATAGGAAAATAGAAGAATCAAAACTGTGTTAGGGATGGGATAGTGGGGGAGGCAGTAATGAAGTTGAAAAGAAATTGCAAGTTGAGATATGTGTTAATGGGTGATTAGTATGGAAAGAGAAGATTGTTATAAACTAGTGGGGTAGTGGAAAAAGAGGGGGAGGGGGAAATGGAGAATAGGAGTAAAGGGGAAGGAGGGTGAGGGGAATAATGAGAGAAAACTAGGGTTGGATTAAGGGAATAGTTGTCGATGGATAGGAGTAAAAGGACGATTTAAAGTTGTTTGACGATTAACGCAATTGGGGCTGGTCCTCATGTCTCTGGAAATCTCAAGGTCCTCGTACAAATCCAGGCGTAGATTGTTTCTGTCTTGGATGTTATGAATTAATTTAACACCATCAGGGATGTTAAGATGATGGTTATTAACTTTTAAATGATGGGAAAAGGCTGATGTAGTGTCTCTTTTAGAATGTTCAGCAGATCTGGTTGAGAGTGATCTGTAAGTCCTGCCGATGTAAGAGGCATCACAATCAGAACAAGTCAGTCTATAAACACCACTACGATTCATATAGTGTATTGTATCCTTAGTATTTGTCAAAAAGTGGCCAAGGGTATTTCCAACTTTGAAAGAAATATGTATATTCTCAGAAGAGTTAGATACAATACGTTTAATCTTTTCAGATAGATGTGGGTTATGATATGGTAGTGACCTGTAAATAGCAGAAGAGGAAGATGACTGATGGAAAGCAGAATTTTGAAGCAATTTAGATTCTCTTTTACGGATGAGTTTATCTATTATAGAGGGATCGTAACCATTGTTGACAGCTATTTGTTTTATAATGTTGAGTTCTTTGTTGAATGAATCTGTTGACATAGGTATAGAGAAAAGTCTGTGTATGAAGCTTCTAAAAGCTGCTAGTTTGTGTGATAGAGTATGATTAGAAGAAAAATGAATTACATGGTCAGTTTGGGTGGGTTTACGAAAGATACCAAAGTTGAATTGGTTGTTAAGTCTGGTAATAGATAAATCAAGGAAATTAATGGCCTGAGAAGATTGTAGTTCCATGGTAAATTTGATATTAGGGTGAATTAAGTTAATTTTAAGAAGTAGTTGTTGAGCTGAGTCATGATGTCCAGCGATGAAGACCAAACAGTCATCTACGTAACGAAACCAATGTAAAATTTCTGGATTTTTCATAATGTGATTGGACTCTAAATGATCCATAAAGACATCAGCTAGGAATGGGGATAAGCAACTGCCCATTGCTAAACCATCTGGTTGTTTATAGAATTTGTTGTTAAATTGAAAGAAATCTTGAGATAGACATAATTCAAGGATATCTAGTATCGGTGAAATGACATTGGGCTGAAAAGACTTGTTGACTAAGAGTGATTTTACCAGACTTAAAGTTTCGATTTTGGGCACTGAAGTAAATAGGTTGCTTACATCAAAAGAAAGAATAGTTATGTCTGGATTGAGATTGATGAGTTGAAGTTTATCAACTAATTGGTATGAATTTGATACAGTAAAACGGGGTGTGAAGTTGATTAAATTTTTTAAGGTGTTGAGTATGAATTTTGATAAAATAGAAACTGGAGTGTTAATGAAACTGACGACAGGACGTATAGGAATTCCAACTTTATGTATCTTGGGTAAACCGTACAACCTCGGAATAAGAGGGTTGCCAGGAAGTTTGTTGTAAGGGGCCTCATAATTGGATAAAAATTCAGAGTGTTTTTGATGTTGTCTTTCAATTTACTTATGAATCTCTTGGAAGGATCAGTTGGTAAAATAATGAAGTGGTTGTCATCTAGAAAAGATGAAACTTTATTGTTGTAAGTATCACGGTCTAGAATAACCAAACAATTACCTTTATCAGCTTTAGAAAAAATTAGGCTGTGATTAGCAATTTTATGTTTAATTGATTTAAGAGTTTTGAGATGAGATTGAGCTTGTTTAAATGATAGATTATCAATAAAAGAAGAGTTCTGAGAAGAAGAAGAATTTGAAGATGAAGAAATCTTATTTTTATATTTATTTATGTAACGGTAACAGGAATTTCTAGTTGACGTTCTTTGTGAAAGAGATAATGAAAGGTTTTGGATTACTACATCTGTCTCAATAGATAGACTCTCAAGATCGTGTAAAGATAAATCTTTAGGAACGGAGTATTTGAGACCATAGTTTAATAATTTAATTTCATCTGTTGAAAAGCTGATATCGGTAAGGTTCTTTATTCTAGGGTGGAATTGAAAATCTGAAAACTTTTTATTGTTATTTCTATCCTGAGAGGCTTGATCATATACAGTTTTGTCTCTAATGAGATTAATAAGCTTGTTATGTACTCTATTGAATTTAATTGTGTTAGAAGCATCTACCTTGTCATGCACATCTGTCAAAAAATTATTGAAGTTAATGAATCCTATAATATCGAGCAAAGAATCATACATTACCTTAAGCTTACAATTGATGTAATTAAGTTTACTATAATGTGAACATATCTCTTTTTTCATAAGTTTTATCTGTAGTGAAGTCCTGATGTTGGGTCGTACATTTTTTGATGTCCTGACTATACTAAAAGTTGGAAAAACTTTGAATTTGAGACACTGTTGAATAAACCATATATCGAGTTTCAAGTTGTTTCGTCGTGTTGCTAGTCTTCAAAATTGGTCACAAATCTAATATTTATTTACTTGAAATTAATCATGTATTACCATGTGTTTACACATTACAGAATAGTAAAAATAGTTTGGTGGTAAAATGGTTCAAGCGCACTTAAACCCGTTTATTACTATTTGTTTTTACAGAGTACTAAAAATAGTTTTGTGGTAAAACGGTTCAAGCGCACGGTTAAACCTGTTTACTACCAAAGCAAACTGCAATTGTTTTCAGTGAATAACTAGATGAAATGGCGATAATATATGGCGACTGTAGGCAGGGCCGTAACTACGATGTTGGGGGCCCCGGGGCAAACGTAATCTGGGGGGTCCCTACCCCGCCAGCGCAAGGGCGGTCCGGAAAAATGTTTTGATATTTAACCCCTTGAAAACGCATTTTCCCTCCTGTGTGAACACCACACTCTCTGCTTTCTTTTTTTTTCAGCATGTCTTGCAATAATTATAAAATTAGCAGCGCTAATGAATACATCTTCATCTGTATCTGACATTGTGGACGGATCATCAACGAATACGTTCGTACGCTACAATGTAAATGGTCTTACTTTGTAGCGAACGAATATCGAAATAACCAAGCGAACTACCAAGCAAACGTAAATGCACCTTAAGGTGCCTTAAGCAACTGCAATTTGAGCCAAACACAGTCAGTGAAGCTGGTCAGTGTAGTGGTGAGACTGATCCTAATGTGCTCATTATATCTTACCCTTACCCTTCTTTTCAAAATGTGGTACCATGTGGTTCCTTTCACATACCAAGATGTGGGAAAATTGGTTAAGACAAAGTAGCTGGGCTGGGACCTGGGGCCCCTATTCCGGTAGCATTTTAATTTTTATTTCGCCAAAATATCTAATTTCCTCAGCAACAATTTATATCTTTACGAAAGGTCTCGGGGGCCCCAGCTTAGCCCGGGTCCCCTCTTCCAATGGCACTTTAAGTTTTGTTACGCCGAAATAACTAATTTCCTAACTAATAATTTAAATTTTTATGTCAAGGTCTCGGGGGTCCCAGCTTACCTCAGGCCTCAGGGCCCCTGTTCTGTTCCAATTACATTTTAGTCGAAAAGACTAATTTCCCCAGTGAAAAATTAAGACTTTATGTTGCTGTCCTTTTAAAATTGTGTCATTTGAAAATATTTCGTTGATATCGGCTTTTAAATTAGGTACATATTTTTATTTTCCTCGTTAAAATCTATGCACGGCCAACCAAAAGGAGGCCTCTGTGGGGCACCCCTTGCCCCAATGGTAGTTACGGCCCTGACTGTAGGGTGAAATATGCTTAAATCGTTTTACCACCAAGTTCTAATACCATTTAAGTAGGCGAATCTTTACTTAGAGTGAAATTTTAAAAAAGTGCACTTAAACCCTTTTACTTCTAACCCCCTCAATTGGTGTCTTCAACACCAAAACTGGAACATTGGAAAAGCGTGCTATTTTCAAACGAAAGTGCGATATATTATGTAAAATCATATGATTAACGAGTTCGTGCCAGATCTGTTCACAAATATAAAAGAGGAAGGGTAATGTCCTGGGGAGGAATTATGATCGGTATAAAAATCCTTTAATTTTCATCCAACCAACTTTAATAGCTCGCAGGTATGTTGATTTGGTTCTATGAGCTGTAGTTAGGCTCCTGAGAGGTGAAATGAAAGAAATTTAATTTAGCTTTAAATCGTTTAAAATAAAAAAAATATCAGATGATTCCAAATACATATGTTTGGTTGAGTGTATAAAAGGTACATAATACGAAAAAAATTAACATAGGCAAAATACTATGCAATATTTTTGTCCGTGAGTGTATTTTACTTTTAATAAAAAGAAAAAGGTATAATCGTATAAACTAGTCTTAAAAAGTGCAATTTTGATGAATTCCCCGCCACGTTGGCAACGATGCCGATATGGCGGCGGCGTCTACATAGGATGCACGCGTTCTGCTGCAAAGAGGGGAGAAGAAAGGGCAAGAGGAGCGACTGTTGACCTCGACGGGTCGATAGCCGACGTCTGGCGTCGTACTAGAGCCGCGGCGACGGTCGGGGCGTCGCCCACCGCCGTCGTCAATGAACGTGACGTCACGGCAGACGCCACGCCCAGACTAGCAACCAGGGTTGGGGCGAATAGCGAGACTGCGAGTGTTAGACACATCAACGGTGGCTAATTTAAAAAAAGAAAAAACACAAAGAAATTTGCGTTTAATTAAGAACTTGATGACGGGTGAAGAATTCAAACGTCTCGCAAAGTTTGCCGACCGATGTAGATACTTTTAACAGCCTTCAAAGTTATTAGGATTCTGCAATTAGATTCTTTTATTGCTATGTTCTCCCCACTACTTACGGTAAAGGAGTGATATTTTTCTCCTTTTTTTCATAGCATCTATATTAATAATTGAAAACAAAAAAAAAAGAATGTGTGCGTACTTTGTACGCACGTAAGAAGTTATACTTCTATTATATGATTTCAACGAAATTAATATACTTATACTTTATTTAAATATTAAACTAATTTTAATACTTACTACTTTCCAAAAAAATTTATTAAAACAATACAAAAAATAAAAAGAATAAAAGAATAAAACACACACAAACACATTGAAAAATGCCACAAATGATTTCTGAACAATAATTGTCGGATAAAATTATAACTAAATACGTATTTTCTGAAAAAAAAAATATATAATAAATATACTTACAATCATAAAATGTATAAATTTTTTATGATTGTACAAAATATTTTCAAAGTCAATAAATAAATCTATAATGGGTGTTCGGATTTTCAGGTCACTAGACTCGATGCACACTTGGGTCTTTCAAGTAGCGTGCACGCTGTAGGCGCTTGGCTTACTCGTTTCCCGTTAATACACATTTGAGCGGTTTCTCGGCGTCAATAGACGCCAGAAATAAACAGCTCTGTATCTACGTTGAAATCCATCGCGCGATCAATGTGTACTCACTAATTGCCTAGCACAGACTGCCAAACCGCCCGACTTGTGCACAAGCCGTATGCATGTAGCGGCGCAGCAGAAACTGGCGTCCTCTCGGTCCACGCCACATACAAATCACTTCTTAGGCTTTGTACATATGCGGGCGCCTCGCCGCGTTTTATCTGATAAACCCTAACACCGCGTTTCAAGTTACCGAGGAACAAATGGTATCGTACACATGCAAGCGCGTGTTAAACAGAAAAAACGCGGCGGCGCCCGCATATGTAAAAAACCTTACTAGCTTGCACACCACGGCTCCGCTCGAGTGTGCGTGCCTATGATCTGTTTTTAAACCAAGAGGAGTAATTCAAATTTACCGCGCCGTAATGCTTGTTTATAAATGGTCTAACCTCAGGAAAGTTTACTCCACTGTTATGAAATTTTGACACTAATTACATTTATAAAATTTTGACACTATTGGCATTTCATAGGTTAATTAAGTTATATCGGCGATTTTTTGTGTTTTCTGCGTTATTCCTATAATTTTTAGATTTTTAGTCTACTTTTATATAAAAAAAGTTGTTTTTAGAACTCTTTAGTGACGTATTAGTAGATAGTACGTTCTTTAACGGTAAAATATTGAAAAACCTCTAAATTTTGAAGAACCGCTTGGATTGACATGAAATTTGGCATACACATAGCTAACACGTCAGAGAAAAAAAGTGATATTGTGCCGATGTGTGCTTTTACTCTGGAGGCGAGTTTCCCCCCCTCTTGGGGGTGAAAAAATACATGTCCAACATGAGTCCGAAAATGGATAAAATGACTAATTTTAAGCAACTTTTGTTCCATAGAGTTTTTTCGCCAAGTCAATACTTTTTGAGTTATTTGCGAGTGAATATGTTCATTTTCAACAAAATAACCACGTTTTTAGACGGTTTATCGCAAATAACTCAAAAAGTATTTTCTAGAAAAAAAACATTCTTAGCAAAAATATAGCCTGTAAAAAATTGAAAAAAATTGTGTACCTACATGTTAGGGCTCTATACCTAGCAGAAGCAGAGTTATAGCTAATGAAAAATAGGTTCATATTCGTCAAATTCGAAATCGAATATTTTAATGAGAAATAATCAAAAAAATGGGAAAACTCCTTTCAACTTTTTTAAAATATTTTAAAAAAGCTTTATTTCTGCATTATAAAAAAATTTCTAGCATCAAAAGTAAACAAGTTACGCTCAAAATAAAGTTGGTGCCTTTTGTTTTGATAAAAAAATTGGGAAAATCACCCCCTAATTAGCATATCTAATGACCTTAATCATTACCAATTCACAAGTTTTTTTACTCGTATATGTATTGTTTATATGATCTGCAGGTCTCATCGGTTCAAAGTTTTTATTTTTGAAAGGGCTACAGTTAAAAGGATTTGAACGAGTCACTAATCACAAGTGTATGCAAATTTAGAAACACCAAATCTTAACCAGTTTTTGCCTTACAGAAAAACAAAAAAAATCAAAATATTCAGAAAAGCATAGCCGACTTTTTTTTGTTCCTTAAGATTTTTGGTATCTCTGACAATTTTTAAGTTATTATGAAACAAAGCATGTTTTTCAAAATTAATTTTTTTTTAAATTATACTTTAAAACCAAATTTTTTCAAAAATAAGCACTTTGAATTAATGAAACTTACAGATCATATAAATACAACATAAGTAAAGTAAGTTGTGAAGCGGTAACAATTAATTTCATTTAAGTTGCTAAATAGGGGGTGATTTTCCCGATTTTTTTTTTGCCAAAACAAAAGGGACCAACTTTATTTTGGGCGTAACTTATTTACTTTTGATGCTAGAAATTTTTTTTATAAAATAAAAATAAAGATTTTTTTAACACTTTAAAAAAGTCGTAATGAGTTTTCCCCAAAAAGTGGATTTGGATAGTGGATTTCACGATAAAATATTCGATTTGGAATTTGACGAATATGAACCTATTATATATAAACCAATTTTTTCAGTTTTTTACAGGCTATATTTTTGCTAAGAATGTTTTTTTCTAGAAAATACGTACTTTTTGAGTTATTTGCGAAAAACCATCTAAAAACGTGGTTATTTTGTTGAATAATGAACATATATTATTCACTCGCAAATAAGTCGAAAAGTATTGACTTGGTGAAAAAACTCTATAAAATAAAAGTTGCTTATAATTAGTCACTTTATCCATTTCCGGACTTTGACATGTTATCTTAGCTATCCGTGTGCCAAATTGCATGTCAATCCAAACGGTTCTTTAAAATTTGCAGCAAAAACCGTGAAAGAATGTACTAAGATATAATATAATATGTATGGATTGTGTGTGAATCTGTCTTTTTAGCTTACTCCTCCTGGTTAAAAAACAAAGCATAATTACAACTCATGTACTGCTGAACCACCCACACGCAGCTTGCTAGCAGCGTGCACGCGACTTGAAAGCACACAAGTGTGCATTGAGCCTTAGTATGTTTTCAAGTCATCCTGCACCGGTCCTACTTCTGACCGTGAGTTTTTAACAAAATTTTATATAAAACCCTCTTATTGATATAATAATTCAATATTTTTCAAAAAAAAAAATTATTTTATGCCTTGCATGTTACAGTAAGAGCGAAAACTACAATCAATTTCTTACTTGTTGTTGTTTTATTAAAAAAATCGATTTCTTTTGCGAGCTATTAATTCTTTCTAATTGTTGGATCCGTCTCCGCTTTTTTACTTTCCCCAGTCTACAATAATTAACTCTATTAAAAATATAAGTATAATCCACTTTGAAAAGTTTATTTCAAAGGCAGAAAAAACCACCTGCTACCGCTAAATCCCTCGGGAGTCGTTTTTAGTGTGTACCATTGCGAAAGTAATTATTTTGCTTTTGCTACTGCTAAATGACCCTTTTGAACAAACAGGTGAATCACAAAAGCGTCGGGCGACTAAATTAAGAAAAAGCAAAAAGTAAAAAACGCGCCTCAACCTTTTGACAGTTCCTTCACCGAGTCAGTGGCGGGACAGTAATATATTTTTAGGAAAGACATTTTTAGAGGAGAAGATGACATATACCCGGAAATGGTAAAATACATGGGAGAAGAAGGGATAAACTGGCTATAAAATATACAAAGAGGCATGGAATAAACAGCAAATCCCAAAAAAACTGACAAAGCGACCTTATAGTGCCAATATACAAAAAGGCAGGACACGTCAACTGCGAAAACTATAGAGCAATATGTTTATCATTGGTATGTTTTAACATATACACGAAAATAGTAGAGAAGGGGTTAAAAGGGAGGACACGTCAACTGCGAAAACTATAGAGCAATATGTTCATCATCGATACGTTTTCAAATATACACGAAAATAGTAGAGAAGAGGCTAAGACAAGAGGTAGAAAAAGAACTGGGAGAAGAACAAGCAGCATTTAGACCATAAAGAGAGACAAACGATAACACTTACATCATCAGAAATATAATAGAAAGAAGTATTGACTCGGCGGGAAGCTCATTCTGGCATTCATAGATTTATGAGAAGCGTTTGACTCTATAGAAACAAAAATTATATTGCAACGTTTGCAGAAAATAAAAGTACCCATTACACTGATAAAAATAATTGAAAGTATTTACAGAGTAGTAAAATAAAGTGTACAGATAGCACGAGAAAGATCTGAAGAATTCAATTGGGAAAGAGTTATCAAACAAGGAGACAGTCTTAGCTCGCTACTATGCATAATAGTCTTATTCCTCTTCTTCTCTTTTCTTTTTGTGTAGACATGACTGTCTGTTTCTCAATGTGTCAATGATCGTCTTCCTATTGGGGAACAGTCTCTCGCCGTCCTTACTACTCTATTTGTTTTCATTCGGCTTATGTGGTCATTCTATTCTACTCTTCTGTTTTTTTACCCAGTTATTACCTTGCATCTCCGTCGTATATCTGCACTTCTAGGTCTATCCCATAGTGTCTAACCATCGATTTTTCGAAGGGTTTTCATCTCTGCTATTTCTAGCATTCTTTCTGTAATTCATAATAGTCATAAACGAATTGACTATAAATACTGAAGAAAGATCAGAACCAACCATTACAACAGTGATCTGTCAAACCAAAATATCCCAGGCACTCGTCTGTTTCTCTATGCGGACGACACGGCTCTACTCACAACAACCACACGATACAATCCACAACTCATTCACAGAAGAGCTCAGGCTCTAGCCGATGCCGCACTGCAGGATGCTAGATGGTCGCTTGGATGGTTGATTTTAAAGGTGGATGGTGGAGGGGTGCTGCATCCTGGACGCAGTGAAAGAGTGCTAAGTGCTAAGAGTGCAACTGACTGCTAAGGAATCGTTTGTTTCATTTGTTACGTTACATTTGGTTTGTTTTTTAGAATATCGTCCTATTAGAGGTAAAATTTACTAACTATACTTTTCAGGTGGAGAAAAATCGACTTAAAGGTACAAATTATTTTTTAAATTCACCTGACTTAAATATTGGATTTTTTAATGCAACTGCAAAGAATAAATAAAACAGATATTTTAAGCCACGGTTCGTCACATAGTGGGTCTGCTGGGTCCCAAATTGCCCTTCTTTTATACACAGCACTTATTACACTTTCCTCCATATAGCCAGGCTACCCGGATGGAATATCAAACACGATTGATTTGGGTGGATAGACGCCTGGCGAACCACCGGATGGTTAGATGGTAGTGGGAAGACACTGCGGCTACCGTCGTTTTGTTATTCGTGGTATAAGTAGCTAGATGGTCGCCAGGCAGGTATCTACCATCCACCATCCTATCAAACTACCTGCAGTGCGGCATCGGCCTGTTAGACGCGGTCGAAGAATGGTGTTGTAAGTGGAGAGTTACGTTGAACGCGAATAAAACAACAACAGTTGTGTTTCGCGCCCCTCTGTGTCACTCAGAATCATCAGAAATGAAGACGACCAATACCCACTGACACTGATGGGAGAAAGGCTCGTGCTCAGCCCGACTGCAACCTATCTGGGAGTTCTGTTTACCAGGACTCTCAACTGGGATGCAGATCTAAAGACAACTTTAGATAGGGTAATAAATAGAGCCAGACTTCTCAACCCTCTCTCAGGGAGAATTGGCAAGACACACACGAAAACTCTCATCCACACTTACAAGACCTAATCCTGCGTAGAGCAAACTACGAGCACTGGAGATTCCCGTCTAATGAAATCCATAACCTTTCTAATATCCCCTACCTACAATTATCGAGAGAATAAACTCTCTGAACAGGAACTTCACATCTAAAGTAATCAACGGTCCCCGCTCTGACACACAACAATCTCTTAAATGTTCCTGTTCTTCTCTTGGTCACGTATTCTGCCACCGAAAGCCCAAACGGAAAAAAATGCACCCACCGTCTGCTCTAATGCAAACATGCATTGACGAATTCCCGGCAGAATACGACGAAATCCTTGAGGCTCCGCTAGTCTGCTGTACCCTCCTCTTCTAACTCCTCTTCCCTACCCCGAACAGGGAGAAGTTGGTTTTTTGCGGTTTCCCAACTTCATTGCACAATTATACCTGTTCGACCTAAGAAAATAGCCGCAACTATTTTCTACTACTTGAACGCACACTGTCCACGCAATGTTCAAAACCACCTCCTGGCCGCCGACGAAGAATGCAGGCTTGCCTGTCCATTGTACAATGGTTTCTAGGGAGCTTCGTCGAGGGCAAAGCACGGACAGTACACACACTTGTCTATGGAACCAACACCAATTCCATCAAACTTTCTTCTCTGATCTCTGACAGTCTGCTGAACCATCACCGTCTGGCAACACACACTCAGGCCAACCACACCTTGCTCCAGAGTTTTTTCGGACTGTTTGCTTTTACTGCCAAACTAACTACATTCAGCACATACCCTGAAGAGGACAAAATCCTAAACAGGGACAACTCAATGAATCCTTTCCAAATAAAAAAATCCTTTATCCTTACACGAAACCCACATTGAGAACAGAACCAACCAAATACGAACAATAATCGGATACCAAAGATTACAGCCAGTAAAAATAGCAGATTCCGTGACAAAAATGCAAAAATTTATAAAAAAACATATGAACAGAGGAAATAGAGAAACTAAAAATGGAAATTAACATCGAGAAAAGTAAAATAATGGTCACCTGCGAAAAGGAAGAAAACGAAATAAATATAAAATGAAAAAATACTCAACTGGAAATAGTTACCGCATATGACTGTCTTGAAAGTATAATTAATTACCAATGATGGAAAAATAGACCTCGAAGAAACAAACAGAACAAAAAAATTGAACAAACTGTACTACGCACTAGCGCCAGTTCTGAGAAAAAAAGAATTGTTCCAAGAAACAAAAATAAAAATATATAATACGATTGTGATAGTGATAGTAAAAGTCTGACAAAACTTAGAGATGCATCAAGTCAAACTAGTTTGATTTTATTCAACAAACTTGACTTGACTTGAAAACCAAACTTTTTGTAAAAAAGTTTGACTTGACTTGATTTCAATATCTTTAGGTTTGACTTGAAATCAAACTTCTTCAAACAGTTTGAAGTTTGAATATCATATTGCGCAACGTGTTTATTTCCAATTCTAATTGAGAGCATACCGACTTTTGTTTTGACTTATTTGAATAGGTTTGAATCTGCTACTCCGCAAATTAGTTTGTAGTTCATATCATTAAGAAGTATATGCTTGGCTTGTTTATTACGTTCGTTTTGAAGTGTGTGCTTTGTGAAATAATATCTGAACCTGAATATTTTTCGGCTCAGAATAAATACCAGATCAAATTGAGTCTGATTTTGAAGGTATTCCCAGTGCAAAAATTAAGAGAAAAAAATCTATAGTCGAAGCAGAATTAATTAAGAAAAATAAATATACTGATTTATTTGATATTGTGGCAGGTGGTTTCAAAACAATGAAAATTCAAAAGTGCATGCTTGTATTATGTAAAAATAAAGAACAGCGTTATAAAACGACAAATAGTAAACTAATTCTTTAAGACGACATTGCAAAGTCGCAAAAAATTCATTAAACCTACTCTATCAAAAATAGAATATTTTGTTGTTCCTTTACAAATTTTTGTTAAAGGGGCCCTTCAAGTATTACGAAACGCAATTTATGAAGCTCTTACAACCTCTTTATCTCATCTGCATCTTTTGTTGTTAAGAAAGGTCCAGCTATTTATTGCAAACACGTGTTACTGTGCTTGATCTGGTTGATACAAATTTTAAGATTTTTTCACTTAAATACTATTGTCCTATTGTAACATGAGCGAAGCGTGTGGGGGCAATATAATACAATCCAGGGGTTCTATGTAAAATATAAACGAAAGTTGAAATTTAGGAGATTGTGATTCCGTAGTTTTTTTATTTAAGTTAAAAAGCAATGTTACGTAACGCGCTGTTCAAACCCCCCTCCCCCTCCTTTATATATCGCTTTATAATCGCTTCCTGTATCAAGATACTTTTATGTGGCACTCATTATATTATTAATTTTCTTATCTTAATTGGCAACTAACATGTCAATCTCGACAAAAAAGTATATCTACTAAATAAATTATTTTTCAAACTCTTTCAAACTAGTTTGACAAACAGTTTGAATTTTCAAACCTGTACGATTGACCAGTTTGACTTGACTTGAACTATTTGTCAGAAGGATTGACTTGAGTTTGTCTTGAAATTAAGTCAAACTCAAGTCAAGTTCAAACATTCAAGTCAAACTTGTGCAACTCTAGACAAACTATCTAAGAGAGTCATTAATATTCAGCTGAGCAGGGTGCTATTCTTCAAGGTGTGAAATTCTATCAACAAGGGATCTACCTGTATTATGGAATAATCCCTTGTTTATTTAAGCACACATTTCCATCAATAGTACCCCGCTGAGGTGAATCCTAATGACTCTCTTAGTTTGCTTGCACAACTATACCGATGCACGACTATACTATCTACGAGTGAAAATTGAACTTCGCAGAAAAAGCATAACAGTAGAATAAACGCAATGACACATCGACGAGCTATAGCCAGAAAAGACCAAATGGGAGAGAATAAGAAATGAAACAATGAGAGGGATAACCAAATAGGAACCAATAATGAACAAAATAATAAAGAGACAATTAGACTGGTATGGTCATGTGATGAGAATAAAACCCAATAACTATTATGTCTTTCCATTTCAATTTCGATCTCTCAGCTTATTTCCTGTAATTCTTCTCAGTACTTTAATTTCTGCCACTTCTAAAGTTGGATTTATAGTTTGACGTAGCGTAGACGTAGACGCAACGGAGACGCACTGGAAAAGATCGACACCGAATTTTGTGTACTCGTGTTTATAAATGAACGCAAGAGCCTAACGGAACGTAAGAGAAACGTAACGGAACGGAAGAGATGACCAACTTTCATCTTTTACAGTGCGTTTCTTCCGTCGGGCCAATCATGAGGCAGAATTTTGTTCTGTCACTCAAAGTGGACCCGCCCCCTCCACCCTTTTGTAAAAAGTTGTTTGTCAACATATTCGAATTTTGATAATTATTTGGTAAATACAATGGGTGTTAAGTTATTAATTTAATAAAAATATATCATAGTGTAATTTCAATATTTCAGATAAATCTAAGTTGTTTATTAGCCTGTTAATTCGGGGTTATCGGTTATATCCACACACATACGATAATAATTAAATCCAATGAACATTTTAAAGACCAAAAAATGAAACAGCATAGTTGGAAATTCCATAGCCCAGTCGGGATAGCATTTGACCTTGCATTAGGAGCTGCCCCAAATTTTATTTTTCTAATCTTTAGGGAGAGTCAATATTAGTATAAATTTAAAATCTCGACTGAATTCCACCGTTGCGTTAGCCGCCATCTTGATTTTAAACGAGAACCGTTTTTGCTCAATATCTCCGCCATTTTAAATTTTTTGACAAAAAGTGTAGGAACTGAAATTGTTGAAAATGCGATTTTCTATATTGCGATATTTCATTTATTATAATTTTTTTCGTGCGGTCGATATTTTCCGAGTTATGAGGGGAAAATAGTGACAGTTGTAGCATAATTATTGAATTATTGAATTATCTCGTTTATTATTAGTTTTACAACAAATATTTACCTATACAAAAATGAAGAAAATTAAATTTTGTACAATTTTGACGCCATTCATTTTTTTGATAAAATCAATATTTAAGGTAGTACGTATGTGATAAAGGTGCGAGCGTAAGACCTGATTGATTTTGTAGCAATTGTTTTTGTTCAATATCTCCGCCATTTTCAACTTTTCGACAAAAAGTGTAAGAACTGAAATTGTTGCAATTGCGATTTACTACAATTTTTCGAGAGATACCAGTGGCAAGTCTACAAGGGGGGGAAATGGGAAAATTCCCCCCAACAGGGTCCAAAATTAAAAAAAAATTGTTGGAACATCACGATATATTAGCTGACATAAAACTTAAAATATCGACAGACAAATTCAACCAATAAAACCCGCTAGTTAATAAAATTAAGTTAACTTAATATACAGGGTGTAACAAAAATACAGGTCATAAATTTAATCACATATTCTGGGACCAAAAATAGTTCGATTAAACCTAACTTACCTTAGTACAAATATGCACATAAAAAAAGTTACAGCCCTTTGAAGTTACAAAATGAAAATGGATTTTTTCGAAAATATCGAAAACTATTAGAGATTTTTTATTGAAAATGGACATATGGCAATTTTATGGCAGGAATATCTTAAAGAAATATGTGAAATTTGTGCACCCCATAAAAATTTTATGGGGGTTTTGTTCCCTTAAACCCCCCAAACTTTTGTGTACGTTTCAATTAAATTATTATTGTGATACCATTAGTTAAATTCAATATTTTCAAAACTTTTTGGCTCTTAGTATTTTTTCGACAAGGCAGTTTTTATCGAGTTGCGGCTTCTTTTCTAATATGTTTACATAAAGATTATATGGGGGTTTTGTTTCTTTAAACCTCCCAAATGGTTGTATACGTTCCAATTATACCATTACTGCGATAACATTAGTTAAACAAAGTGTTTTTAAAAACTTTTTTGCTTCTTTGTGTTTTTTCGATAAGGCACCATTTATCGAGATGTGGCTTCTTTTTTAATATGGTTCAAAATATACCTAAAAATGTAAATCATAAATAAATTTTCCTATTATTATCAAGTCTCCATAATCGTACTTAGCCATATACAAATATGTGGTGGATTTGACAAATATGTAAAATATCTCGATAAAAACTGACTTTTCGAAAAAGTACTAAGAGGCAAAAAAGTTTTTAAAACGTTGCGTTTGGAATATTGGAAAAAATCGATTTTCATTTTGTAACTTCAAAGGGCTTTAACTTTTTTTATGTGTACATTTGTACTAAGGTAAGTTAGGTTCAATCGAACTATTTTTGGTCCGAGAATTGTGATTAAATTTATGACCTGTATTCTTGTTACACCATGTATATAATGCCTTTTTATGTCTTTTATTATACTATAATAATATATAATATCGTATGGCATTTTTGCCGGGGAGATCCTTTCGGATAGTTCCAGCGCCAATTACATCTTTAACCCTGTTTCAAGTAACTAGTGTCGATGTACACTAGCCCAGGGGGACCGACGGCTTAACGTACTCTCCGAGGCACGGTGAGACGGCTCGTGTCATTATTGGAAATGAAAATGGTTTGTCTTTGGCAGGGATCGAACCCACGTCTACTGGCGTATGAGGCCAGCGTTTATGCCGTTACCCACGGCCGCTCACTTTTATTATACTTAGTTTGGTTGATGTTTCATTGGAAGTTTCAAAAATTGTATAAAATATAATTCTCTTTATTTTTGTTTATGTACAATTATGTCGTAAAGTTAATAATAAATGAGACAATTCAATAATTATGCTTCCCCTCCGCTTCCATTATTTTCCCCCTTAACTCGGAGAATATTGATCGTATAAAAAAATTGTGCCAAAGAAATTGTAGGAAATTGCATTTCCAACAATTTTCTTTCCCACCACTTATGTCGAAAAGTTGAAAATGGCGGAGATATTAAGCAACAACAGTTCTCATTTAAAATCAATATGGCGAGATTTTAAATTTACACTACTATTATCTCTCCTAAAGGATATAATTATAAAATTTGGGGCAGCTCGGATACAAAATTCAATTCAATAACTATGCTCCCCCCACCAGTTTTTACTATTTTCCCATGTAACTCGGAAAATATCAACCGCATGAAAAAAATTGTTAAAAAGAAATTGTAGGAAATTATATTTTGAACAATTTTAGTTGAAAATGGCGTAGATATTGAACAAAAACAATTGCTATAAAATCAATCAGGTCTTACGCTCGCGCCATTATCGCATACGTACTACCTTAAATATTAATTTTAGCAAAAAAATGAAAGAGATCAAAATTGTGTAGAATTTAATTCTCTTCATTTTTGTACAGGTATATATTTGTTGTAAAACTAATAATAAACGAGATAATTCAATAATTCAATAATTATGCTCCAACTGTCACAAATTTTCCCCTCATAACTCGGAAAATATCGACCGCACGAAAAAAATGATAATAAATGAAATTATAGAAAATCCTATTTTCAACAATTTCAGTTTCTACACTTTTTGTCAAAAAATTGAAAATGACGGAGATATTGAGCAAAAACGGTTCTCGTTTAAAATCAAGATGGCGGCTAACGCAACGGTGGAATTCAGTCGAGATTTTAAATTTGTACTAATATTGACCCTCCCTAAAGGTTAGAAAAATAAAATTTGGGGCAGCTCCTAATGCAAGGTTAGGCCTGTTATTCGTCTAACCCGACTGGACTACCACGGCAGCAAGGAGCATACCTTCGTTTATTGCCTAATCCATTGTAACACACAAAACAGATAAATATTTTATAAATAATAGTATAAATAAATAAACACAAAGTTTGTTTACGGTTCGTATAATTTATAGGCTGTGTTGTTGAATTAAGTCATTGTTTCTACTCATGCGCAAGCGCAAAAATTCCGCTACGTCGAATTATAAATTGACATATTATTTTCTTACGTCTCCAGTCCGTTTCTTACGTCTCCGTTGCGTCTACGTCTACGCTACGTCAAACTATAAATCCAACTTCATAGTCTTTGTGTTATGGCTGTATCGGGTCTTGTTTCTGATGCATATGTCATTATTGGTATTATACTGGCTTTATAAATTCTTGACTTTATCTCAGTATTATTATGTCGGTCTCGCCATACAGTGTTATTAAGGCATCCTGTCAGTTTATTGGCTTTTTGTACTTGATTTCTCACTTTTTTGTCCAGGTCTCCGTAGCTGGACAGTGTAATATTTGATTTCCATTACTTGTTTAATACTGATGCTATTATTTTACATCTGATTGGTTCTTTATTGATTACTATTGATTTAGTTTACTGAGATGAAATTGTCATGTTCCATTCTTTTGCTCTTATGTTAAAACTGTGGACTAATCTTTGCAGACTATCTTCATATTGGGTTATCAGTATTGCTTCGTCTGCGTAACATAGTATTTTTACTTCTTTATTTCCCATTCTGTGTCCCCTCCCGTTATTGACGCTTTTGATGATTTTATCCATGATTAAATTGAAGAACATGGGTCCCCTTGTATTCCGCTGCCTATGTATACAGTATGGTGCAAATGAAAGGAATAAATTCGTTATTTCATAAACCGGAGACTTTAAGAAAAAATCCCAAAACTGGTCGATTTTTATTTTTAAATTATGATATTTTAGCATATATGTCATACTAGTGACGTTATCCATCTGGGCGTGATGAAGTGATCGATGATTTTTTTTAAATGAGAATAGGGGTCGTGTGCTAGCTCATTTGAAAGGTTATTTAATTCTCTATTCAGTAATAAAAACATTTACATAATTATTCATACAGGGTGTCCAAAAAAATTTTTGAAAGTAAATTATTTAACAAAAAAAAAAGAAAAATGTATGTAATTCATTTAATTCAAAATACATTTTACTGCTGCCAGAAATCAGACAAAAATGTTTATATCATAAATCAACATTGCTTTTCGCTTAAATTAAATGTTCAATCTTCCAAGAGGCAAGCGTGGCTGGCGGGAGCTGGCTTGAACATTGAATTTAATCGAAAAGCAATGTTTATTAAAACTTTAAATTTTTATTAAAACTTTAAATTTTTATTAAAACTTTTATTTCTGAAATAAACATTTTTTTCTGTTTTCGGGAAACAGTAAAATGTATTTTGAGTTAAATAAATTATATACATTCTTCTTTTTTTTTGTCAAATAATTTAATTAAAAATTTTTTTGGACACCCTGTACAAACAGTTATGTAAATATTTATATTACTGAATAGATAATTAAATGACCTTTCAAATGAGCTGGCACACGACCCCCTATTCCCATTTAAAAGAATCATCGATAACGTCATCACGCCCAGATGGCTGACGTCACTAGTATGACATATGCCAAAATATCATAATTTGAAAATAAAAATCGACCTCTTTCGGAATTTTTCCTTAGAGTCACCGGTTTACGAAATAACGAATGTATTCCTTTCATTTTCACCATACTGTAAAGTTCTGTAATAGTCTGGGCTGATTATCGGAGAATAGGCCATTTTTGGGAAAAGTTATTTACCAGCAATTTTATTGCTGGAATCGAATCTTATGATGGTATATATTAATAATATAGGTATGCAAAGTCCGCAGATAGTGTGCTACTTTTTTTATAAACAAAATGGCGCCCGAAAATCGTGTTTTTTTTTAATTTTTGCTCTATAACTCCAAAGATTTTAATTTTACACCAAAAACACCCAAATAAAAATTCACCGCAATTAAATTCTGCATAGAGACGTGTTTTTCCCGATTCACTTCGACGAAAACTTTCCCCGGAAAAGCGGGTTTTTCCAACAAAATCTTTAATTTTCAACTAAAATTTTAGATAAGTAATTGTTAATCAATAATTAAATAACTTGGTAATGTAAAAGCCCTTTTTGTATAGATTATAATTCCAGAAGCCGATGGAAATTGAATGAACCGTTTAGCAACAATTGAATTGTTAATTAAAAATTTACGGTCGCTATAATAACGACAATAATTATGGTGCATAAGAAAACTATGATTTTTTCATAAAAAGGTACTATACCTATCTAATGTACTTTACAGAATTGAAATTGGACTATTTAAGCGGCCTCAGGAATACTTTAAAATTATAAAGAATTTTTTGGCTTATAAACAAATAGAATATCTCGGGAAATATTAAACTAAATTAAATTATAAAAACGGTATTCGAAAAACAGCGGCAGGACGCTTCTTTTAAAAGAAAAAACGTTTAATTATGATGAGTAGTTCCTGAGATACAACCGATCAAAGTTGACCGGAATTTGCGACAAAGATATAAACAATAGGATCATAATTTTCAAACCATCACCTTTTTATTTTTGTCCTCTTTCTCCACACCAATTTTCATATCCTTAAAATACTCATAACATATATAATTATAATAAAAATGTGACACTCAAAGTTCAAAATCGGTATACGTTAAAAAAATGCATTTTATCGGCTTACCATGGAGCAATTTCCTTCATTCTTTTTTTGTTCCCAAGTAACTCGAGTAGAGCCATCGAACTAACGCATTATTAAATGTCAAACTTGCTTTTGTTTTGTTATAATAAATTAATTTATTTATTATAACACAAAATTTTAATTTGTTTATATAAAAATTGTTTAAATAATTATACAGCTTTCAAATGAGAATATTTATGTTTTTAACTTTAAAAGGTAGTAAGTTTATCTAAAAAAAAGCCTACAACTGGAAAAAATATGTAGTTTTCTGTTCTTAAAAATAAATTAATCTATTATAACAAAACAAAAGCAAGTTTGACATTTAACAATGCGTTAGTTCGATGGCTCTACTCGAGTTATTAGGGAACAAAAAAAGAATGAAGGAAATTGCTCCATGGAAAGCCGAGAAAATGCATTTTTTTAACGTATACCGATTTTGAACTTTAAGGGTTACATTTTCTCCAACCTAATTTTTGATTGGAATTTTGCTATTTTTGGCAATTTTCACACGTATTATTGATAGTTTCTATTATAATAATATATGTTATAAGTATTTTAAAGATATGAAAATTGGTGTGGAGAAAGAGGACAAAAATAAAAAGGAGTTTGAAAATCATGATCCTATTGGTTATATCTTTGCCGTAAATTCCGGTCAACTTTGACCGGTTGTATCTCAGGAACCACTCGTAATAATTAAACGTTTTTTTTTAAAGAAGCGTCATGCCGCTGATTTTCGAATGCCGTTTTCATAATTTAATTTAGTTTAATATTTCCCGAGATATTCTATTTGTTTATGAGCCAAAAAATTGTTTATAATTTTAAAATATTCCCGAGGCCGATTAAATACTTCAATTTTAATTCTGTAAAGTACATTAGATAGGTATAGTGTATTTTTATGAAAAAATCATAGTTATTCTTATGCACCATAATTATTGTCGTTATTATAGCGACCGTAAATTTTTAAATAACAATTCAATTGTTGCTAAACTGTTCATTAAATTTCCATCGGCTTCTGGAATTATAATCTATACGAAAAGGGCTTTTACATTACCAAGTTATTTAATTATTGATTAACAATTACTTATCTAAGACTTTAGTTGAAAATTAAAGATTTTGTTGGAAAAACCCGCTTTTTCCGGGGAAAGTTTTCGTCAAAATGAATCGGGAAAAACACGTCTCTATGCAGAATTTAATTGCGGTGAATTTTTATTTGGGTGTTTTTGGTGTCAAGTTAAAATCTTTGGAGTTATAGAGCAAAAATTGAAAAACACACGATTTTCGGGCGCCATTTTGTTTATAAAAAAAGTAGCACACTATCTGCGGACTTTGCATACCTATATTATTAATACATACAATAATAAGATTCGATTCCAGCAATAAAATTGCTGGTAAATAACTTTTCCTTGTATTTTGCTAATTAGCCCAGAGTATAAGTTTTCCCATCTATTCTGACTTCCATTTTGTTGTTTTGGTAGATGTTTTCAATAGTTTTTATGATATCTAGGGAGACTTCTCTATTATACAGAAGATGGATTACATCTTTCAGTGTTACTCTGTCGAACGCTTTCTTCAAATAAATCAGCCAGCCATAGAAATGCTGGTCTATTATACTCTAGTGATTTCTCAGCAATTTGCTTTATGACGAATATTACATCTGAACACCATCTTTCAGTACGAAAACCCTCTTGTTCATGTGCTAAACCTATCCTCTGATTCATTAGGTTTTGTAAAATTTTATTGTGAGTTTTAGGGTAGTATTTAATATACTACCGCTCGTTCTCCATTCTTCTGGTATTTTATTGTGTTTTATAATTTTGTTAATTAATGTTGTTAATAATTATTATTGTTCTGTCATTGCTGCTCCACAATATTTTAGTAATTCCATTGGTATTTAAATGTGCTTTTAATCACAACTTATCTTCACATTAGTTTCTCCTTATTTGCAAACGTTGTTACACTTTGAATGTTACGAAGAAAACCTGGAACGCTACTGTTTTCGGTCTGGTAGATATTATTTCGCCGGACGGTCCCTAAAGTGTGGATATTCACTGAACGAGTTGTTTGCCTTTACGATTTTTTCGCTCATATTAAGAGTTTTGCTCGTAATCTCGTCTAGACAAGAGATAAAAACGAATTTTAGATAAGCAACTACCCTTCTCTCCGAAAGTAAACATATAAATAAATTGCGGTGTCATAGCGGCCACCTTTTTGGTTTTTTTATGTATGTAACTTTAAGGGGATGGGTATTGTACCCTCGGAGATCCGTGGAAAAAATGTACACCCAAAATAACAAAATTAAGTTTGGCAACACTGTGTAAATGTTGATAGTAACAAAAAAACATAACTGTAATTTAGTCCAGACAAATTAATATATTTTTGTGCCAACAAAAATGAGACGTTTCAACCAAATAATGTTTCATATATGATGTGCAAAATAATTTTGAATTGGTTTCTGCTAATGAGCTTGCTTTTTTTGTCATTAAAGTAGAAAAAACTTTAAAATTTATTCTTTGTAATAATTATCGTCCAGTTCTCCTCTTATTATTTTGACTGTACTAATATCCCTCGACTCATTTACAATGATTAATGCGATAATTAAAACATTTTATCCTTAGCGGCTTCTGGAGTGTCTGAGACATATCTTATTTCATTGATAAAATGCACAGTCCCACCGATTTCCACTTGAACCATACGAACTTTCGACTTCAATGCTATTTAAATGGGATTCATTTTTTTCGAATCCTAAGAAAACTAATTATTTTTGAAAAACTTAAACGCAGAATGAAAGATTACGTTATTTCCGAGGACCGAATGTCCCTGAAAACTTCTATAAAGTTTATTTTAATAAGTTACAGGGGTGAAAACTAAGAGAAAATTTAGTGTGATTTTTAATTTCAAATATCTCATTCAAAAGAAACTTTTTATTCATTCTAAGGGACTTCGGCCCTCGGTAATAAAGTAATCTCTCATTCTGCGTTTAAATGCTTCAAAAATACTTATTAGTTTTCTCAGGATTCGAAAAAAATGATTACATTTAAAATACGTTGAAAATTTTGACAGGCGTCAAAATGTTCCTTTCCTCTTAAGCCTTGGTTTCCTCAAAAGCGGCACCGAATGACGTCAGATTACGGTGAAAAATTCAAAGTTCTTCACTGCGGCAATGAAATGTGTAAACTCAGCAAGCGGTGGCTTCCAACGCATCCTTGAAAACCACTGCTATTAATTTGCGTGGTACAGTTTTTTATGACGTCATTCATCGCAGTATTACGGTCGCAGTTTGTCGGCGCCGCTTTCGAGGAAACCAAGGCTTTAAAGTAAAAAATAGAATATTAAACAAAAAATCAGCGGCTTGATATTAGAACAAATGAGTTATTAGGTTTGTTCTAGCATCAGTTTCAAACGGTTTGAAACCATCAGCGAATAGTCGACCAGCGCGAGTAGAGGGGATAGCACTGGTGACTGTATTATGTTCTCTCACTGACCAACTGTTTGCTGACGGTTTCCGACTAGTTTGACTGTTTGCTAGAACAAACCTAATATTTATCAAATACATATACAGTTGAGTCCGCGAGTCTTTACCCGTGCGTCATCATTTAAAGCATACGAAATAAGTCGTAAATTTACTAAACGCAACGGCAAGTGGATATTATTCCGATCACGGGTTATAGTATAAAATTTGACGTTATCAAATAAATAGAATGTCAAATTTAAGTTTTGCTTTAAAATTTTGGTGCATAATTACAGCTACATTTGAAGTAGCTTAATAAATTATTTTATTATCATTGATTAATAAATAAATAAACAATTTATAAAAGAATTCAATAACATATTTTCTTTTTGTTATTTTATTCACTTTGGCGGAACCTTAAACACAATCATTCAACTGTGTCAACAATGAGGTTAGCTTTGTACGTTGTCAAAATTTATCGTAAAATAACATAAACTTATTACAAAATTTCTAACTCCAATATAAAATTAGTTGTGAAAACAACTGTTTGTATACTATAAAAAACTTCAAAATGCAAAAATTCGACAAAATAACAGCAAAATATTCAACAAACTGACAGCCACAAAAGTAAACAAACCAAAACGTCAGAAATTGTACTTAAAATATGTGAAGACATCCCCAATCGTCTTTCTTTGTACCTATCTCTTTTCAATGCACTGAGTCTAAATCGTTCATAAAAATAACATGTGTTTTTACTTAATAACAGACGGCAGCTGGTTTGTCATTAATTTCATGCGTGGAAGAGAATGATGCTAAATAAAAAGTATGTGTTTTATCTCGCCAGGTGTTAATGACGCACGGGTAAAGACTCGCGGACTCAACTGTAGACCTGGATCCCGCGTACCAAAAAAAGTTGATTGATAGCAAGCTGAAAATTTGTTAATAGCTTAACGGTGTTTAGTCGGACAAACTTTGATGTATGGGAACACTGAAACAGGGGAATTTTAATTGTGGAACAGGTTAAAAATTTGGAACGTCAGACTACGAAAACGTTCCATGTATTTTGTCGGACAGAACTTCCAATTGATTTCTTACCATTTCATTAAACTCTTATGCAAAAATCAGACTGGTGTTTATCCCAACTGGGCATTTTAATGAGTGGAATTCGAAGATCATGTCAAATGACAGAAATCATGTTGGCTAGTAATAGCAGTCTGATTTTTGCATGAGAGTTTAATGAAAGGGTAACAAATCAATTGGATATTCTGTCCGACAAAATACATTTGACGTTTTCGTAATCTGACATTCCAAATTTTTAAACTGTTTCACAATTAAAACTTTCCCTGTTCCAGTGTTCCCGTACATCAAAGTTTGTCCGACTAGACACCGTTAAGCTATTAACAAATAACATATTATGTATGTTCAATCAAATATTCTTCGCGACTGTAAAATCTGTAGTTTGATATCATCTAACACAGAGGTTCTCAATCATTTTGGGTCATGTACCACCAAATACTTTTACTATTTTTAGTGTACCACCTAACTAAAATCCCTATCTAGAGAGGTGTTCTAATTAACTATAATAGTGGTGCTGATTTTGGCTGTTTTTGCGTTTTATGTACCACCTCAAATAACGATATGTACCACCAGTGGTACATGTACCACAGATTGAGAACCGCTGATCTAACACTAAAAAGACGGTAAATACATTTACTCCTCATAATACAATTTCTTCCTTCTTATTGAAACCAACATAGCCTTATCCTTATTTCATTATTATTTTCATTCTATGTAAAACAGTTGAATACTTATTTTTTATGATCGACCTCCATCCCATTTTTGTTAAGGTATAAATTCTAATATCCGTTCCGTATGATATCATTCTTATCAAGGTTTGTTCGATGCGTCATAAATGGATTGCTATCACGATTGCTATTACTGCTCGATGACTGCTATTGCCGCTATCACGTACTGGTGCGTTTTTGTTCAATCAAGACGGGCAGACGACCTTGCTTTTCGCATTAAGAGAATTCGTTCATAATATTTTAATTATACAACGGAAGGTACGATAAATCAGCAAGTTTAAGACAACATTATTATTCGAAAAAATTTAGAAACTAATTTCATCATTTATACATTGGAAATACAGGAGAAAGACAGATTTTCCTATTGCTTATACGCTGTTAGAAATAGAAATCTATTAATAATAGAAATCGATAAAGAATTCTTCTCCTTCTTCTTCTTCCTCTTTATAAGCAATTCTGCTTGTTCATTGGCGGATTGATACTTCTTTGAAAGATTCCATTATACAGGGTGTCCCGAAAAGATTGGTCATCCAATAGATCCATCATTGGTCATACCATAGATTCTGGGCCCAAAAATATGTTGATTTAACCTAACTTACCTTAGTACAAATGTGCAAATAAAAAAAGTTATAAAATGAAAATCAATTTTTTCCAATATTTCGAAAACTATTAGAGATTTTTTATTGAAAATAGGCATGTGGCATTCTTATGGCAGAAACATCTTAACAAAAAATTATAGTGAAATTTGTGCACCCCATAAAATTTTTACAGGGTTTTGTTCCCTTAAACTCCTCCCAAATTGTTTGTACGTTCCAATTAAATTATTATTGTGGTACCAGTAGTTAGCCATAATACTTTCAAAACTGTTTTGCCTCTTAGTCTTTTTTGGTTAAACCAATTTTTATCGAGATGCGGCTTCTTTTTTAATATGTTTACATAAAAATTGTATGGGGGTTTCGTTCCTTTAAACCCCCAAATGTTTGTGTACGTTCCAATTAAACTTTTATTGCTTTACCATTAGTTAAACACAGTTTTTTTTAACTTTTTTGCCTCTTAGTATATTTTCATATTATAAAAATGTAAATTATAGATTTTTCATATTATTACTAGTGCAGCCGATATGTGAAACAATTGTGCAGTTAATGATAGAAGTATACAGGGTGAGGAAGATAACTGGCCTATTGGAAATATCTCGAGAACTAAAGGCAACAGAATCATGAAAATTGGAATACAGGGGTTTTGAAGGATGATCTATTAAATGAAAATACTTTCTCTTTGCAACTTCCGGTTATACCGGAAGTTGCTTATAACTTCGTTTTTTTTAAATGGGACACCCTGTATATTTTTACATTTTTGGATTCTCTTCGATGTCTTCTTTCTTAAAATATGAGGATTTGTAATGTTATACAGGGTATTTTAAAAGATAATTACGTTTTTTTATTAATTTCGTAGCAATATTCACACCCTGTAGAATTGTAGTAGTTTGACAACTAAAACTCTACTTACGTTCAAATGATTTTTAATATAGTCTACTATTGTTAAGAATCATTAGTATAGCTAAATTTTTAATTTTAGTATACAGGGTTGGTCGAAACTCGGAATGAGTATTTTCTGAGTTTTCTTAAATAGAACACCCTGTATTTTAGTATTGTAATGAAATGATATTTTATGGTACTTTTTTATTTCTTAAGCATTCCCTATACCTAACTACTTTAATTTGTGCCTAATTGTTAGTCGCACCAACAATCTTAACTACGTAGGTATTTTGATAGTTAAACCATTATTGGTAATTTTAAGGATCCGTCTGGATTAATATGTATTTATGTCTGAAAAATTATTTGTGATTGAATATTGTCACGGCCAAAACCCCTTTATTCCAATTTTCATGATTCTGTTGCCTTTAGTTCTCGAGATATTTCTAATAGGCCAGTTATCTGCCTCACCCTATATAATTCGGACCACATATACTACACATATAAAGGTTCAAAATTAGATGGGAGGCCATCTCAGATTTGCCTTTTACAAAAATGGCGGCGATTCAAAATGGGGACTATACATTGTGACTAATAGCACGATAACTTTTGAACGAGTCTTCAGATTTCAACCAAAGGTATATAGTATATAGGTTCTTTTTTTGATGTATAAGATCGAGGTTTTGAACAGGAAGAATCGGTTTACCAGAAATTATGTTTTTCCTGGTTTTATGTAAAAATATGCTGTTGTTTTTTACAATTCTTTCACCCTGTATGTATTAATTTTTCAAAAAGTTAATACCACCATTGAAAAGAGCGTAAAAATATTTTTAACTTTTTAGTTATGTTAATTACCATTTAATAAATGCAAAACGTATCTTCACATGTACCTATATGCGGCAGATTCGTGCAAATATAAGAATTAGTGTGCATTTAATGGAAGAAGCATACAATTTGGACCACATATACTACACATATAAAGGTTTAAATTTAGATACGAGGCGACTATACATATGTGACTAATAGCCCGATAACTTTTGAACGAAACGTCAGATTTCAACCAAATTTGTTATATAGGTTCTTTTTTTGATGAATAATATCGAGATCTTGAACCGGAAGAATCAGTTTACCAGAATTTGTGTTTTTACTGTTTTTTTTTATGTAATAATATGTTGTTTCTTTTTCAATTCTTTCACCCTGTATCTGTATCCTGTATATATAAATTTTTCAAACAGGTAATAACGCCATTGAAAAGAGTGTGAATATCTTTTTTAGGAAATATTTTGAACTTTTCAGTTGTATTAATTACCATTTAATAAATGCATAACGTATTGTTAGTTCACATGTACCTATGGGCGGCAGATTCATTTTGAATGCCCGCCATTTTTGTAAAAGACTAAATCTGAGATGGCCTCATATCTAAATTTGAATCTTTGTATGTGTAGTATGTGTGGTCCAAATTATATGCTTCTACCATTAAATGCACAATAATTCTTATATTATTATTTGCACGAATCTGCCGCACATAGGTACCTACATGTGAAGATACGTTATGCATGTATTAAATGGTAATTAATATAACTAAAGAGTTCAAAATATTTCCTAAAAAATATTTTTACGGTCTATTAAACGCCGGCATCACCTTTTTGAAAAATTAATATATACAGGGTGAAAGAATTGAAAAAGAAACAACATATTTTTACATAAAAAAACAGTAAAAACACAAATTCTGGTAAACCGATTATTAAATTTGGTTGAAATCTGACATCTCGTTCAAAGGTTATCGTGCTATTAGTCACATATGTATAGTCGCCATTTTGAATGCCCGCCATTTTTGTAAAAGGAACAAAAACTGAGATGGCCTCTTATCTAAATTTGAACCTCTATATGTGTAGTATATGTGGTCCAAATTATATGCTTCTACCATTAAATGCACAATAATTCTTATAATATTTGCACGAATCTGCCCGCATATAGGTACATGTGAAGGTACGTTTTGGTTTTGCACTTAATAAATGGTAATTAACATAGCTAAAAAGTTAAAAATATTTCCTAAAAAATATTTTTACGCTCTTTTTAATGGCCGTATTAACTATGTATTTGAAAAATTAATACATACAGGGTGAAATAATTAAAAAAAAACAACATATTTTTACATAAAAACCAGGAAAAACACAACTTCTGGTAAAAAGCTTCTTCCGGTTCAAGACCTCAATCTTATACATCAAAAAAAGAAGCTATATACCAAATTTGGTTGAAATCTGAAGTCTCGTTCAAAAGTTATCGTGCTATTAGTCACATATGTATAGTCGCCATTTTGAATCCCCGCCATTTTTGTAAAAGGCAAAATCTGAGATGGACTCCCATCTAATTTTGAACCTTTATATGTGTAGCATATGTGGTCCAAATTATATGCTTCTATCATTAAATGCACAATTCTTATATTTGCACGAATCTGCCGCACTATACCAGGTCTCTATAATCGTACTTAACCATATACAAATAGGTGGTAGATTTGACAAATATTCAAAATATCTCGATAAAAACTGGCTTTTCGAGAAAGTACTAAGAAGCAAAAAAGTTTTAAAAACACTTTGTTTAACTAATAATACTTTAACAATAATTTAATACGAACATACACAAAAGTTTGGGGCTGTTTAAGGGAACACAACCCCCATAAAATTTTTGTGGTGCACAAATTTCACTATAATGTTTTGTTCAGATGTTCCTGCCATAAGAATGCCACACGTCTATTTTCAATAAAAAATCTCTAATAGTTTTCGAAAGATTGAAAAAAATTAATTTTCATTTTGTAACTTCAAAGGGCTATAACTTTGTTTATGTGCACATTTGTACTAAGGTAAGTTAGGTTCAATCAACATATTTTTGACAACAGAATCTGTGGTATAATTTATGACCAATCTTTTCGGGACACCCTGTATATTTGAAAGCTACTGTGAAAATACTCCATTATTTCATTCTGTTTTTTTATTTAGGCTCCATTCATTTATACAATGTTGTGAATTCCCTGTACGTTACATTTTTTTCTAATGTCTTCACTTATCGTTTGATCTCTCAGCTTATTTTCTGTAATTCTTCTCAGTACTATCATCTCTGCCGTTTCCAGAAGTCTTTGTGTTGTTGCTGTGTCGGGTCTTGTTTCTGATGCATATCTCATTATTGGTCTTCCACTGGCTTTATAAATTCTTGACTTCATCTCAGTGTTAATATATCGGTTTCGCCATATAGTGTTATTAAGACATCCTGCCAGTCTATTTGCTTTGTGTACTTGATTTGTCACTTCTTTGTCCAGGTCTCTATAGCTATACCTTATATACAGGGTGTTTGGTAAAGAATGGGCCATAGCTTAACCTTAGATTCCTGAGGTTAAAATAGGTCGATTTAAGCTAACTTACCTTAGTACAAAAAGTGATAACCGAAATACAGGGTGGCAAAGTTAAACTTTTATTTTATTTATTTTTGAATATTTCCTGACAGGCATGGGACAACAACACGAAATTTGGTAAGTGATGCTGGTACTGTACACCCTACTAAATTATGTTAAACGAACGTTTCTGGCTACTACCAGAGGCGTACGACGGGGGAACGTGAATGGTTGACCCTTTCCAAATTCTACGCCACTGGCGGAATTTCTATTTTAGTGCAATTTTTTGATTCTCCAATACTTTCTATGTAAATAACATACTCTTCATTCATAACGATAAAGCCATTAGTTTTCGAGATATTTGAAGCTAAAAACGAAAGAGCATAATACATTAATCAAAATAGTGTGCCGTTTCATTTTTAACTTCAAATATTTCGAAAACTAATGACTTTATCGTTACGAATGAAGAGTATATTATTTGCATAAAAAGTATTGGAGAATCTAAAAATTATGCTAAAAAAGCACTTTCATCAGTGGCGTAGAATTTGGGAAGGGTCAACCATTCACTTTCCCCTGTCGTACGCCTCTGGTATTAACCAGAGACGATTATTTAACATAATTAGTAGGGTGTACAGTACCTACACTTTCTGCCAAGGATCATAAGGATATATCAAATAGTTTTATAGTATATACCCGGCACACATAGTTCTTAAAATTTTAAATAAAGAATTATTTAAAAAAAAAAGAATACTGTAAAATAATTTGACATATCCGTGTCATACTTGGCAGAAAGTGTAGGCACTGTACACCATGCTAAATTATGTTAAATACTCGTTTTTGGCTACTACCAGAGGCGTACGACAGGGGAAAGTGAATGGTTGACCCTTCCCAAATTCTACGCCAATTATGAAACTGCCATTTTAGCATAATTTTTAGATTCACCAATTCTTTCTATGCGAATGATATACTCTTCATTCGTAACGATATAAGTCATTAGTTTTCGAGATATTTGAAGTTAAAAATGAAAAGGCATACTTATTTTGATTAAGGGGACAGGAACAAAATGCAAAATTTTGACGCCTGTCAAAATTTTCAATGTATTTTAAATGTAATCATTTTTTTCGAATCCTGAGAAAACTAATAGGTATTTTTTTTAAATTTAAACGCAGAATGAAAGGTTACTTTATTACCGAGGGCTTAGGTCCCTTAGAATGAATAAAAAGTTTCTTTTAAATGAGATATTTGAAATTAAAAGTCACACTAAATTTTCTCTTAGTTTTTCACCCCTGTAACTTATTAAAATAAACATTATAGAAGTTTTTATATTTCGGGGACTTTCGGCCCTCGGTAATAACGTATGTAATCTTTCATTCTGCGTTTAAATGTTTCAAAAATACTTATTAGTTTTCTGAGCATTCGAAAAAAATGAATCCCATTTAAATAGCATTGAAGCCGAAAGTTAGTACCCATCCCCTTAATGTATTATGCTCCTTCGTTTTTAGCTTCAAACATCTCGAAAACTAATGGCTTTATCGTTACGGATGAAGAGTATGTTATGTACATAGAAAGTATTGGAGAATAAAAAAATTGCACTAAAATAGAAATTCCACCAGTGGCGTAGAATTTGGGAAGGGTCAACCATTCACGTTCCCCCGTCGTACGCCTCTGGTAGTAGCCAGAAAAGTTTGTTTAACATAATTTAGTAGCATGTACAGTACCAGTACCACTTACCAAATTTCGTGTTGTTGTCCCATGCCTGTCAGGAAATATTCAAAAATAAATAAAATAAAAGTTTAACTTTGACACCCTGTATTTCGGTTATTATCAAGAACTTTTGTACTAAGGTGAGTTAGCTTAAATCGACCTATTTTGACCTCAGGAATCTAAGCTTTTATGCTATGGCCCATTTTTTACCAAACACCCTGTATATACATATAGCTTTTCCTTTGTTGATTCTTTTGAAGAATTCGTCCATGGTTGAATTGAAGAGAATAGGGTTCAATGAGTCCCCCTTATTCCGCTGCATATGTCAATAGGTTCTGTAGGTTGTCCATCAATTCTGACTTCGATTTTGTTGTTTTGGTAGATATTTTCAATAGTTTTTTTTTATATTTAGGGAAACTTCTCTAGTATACAGAAGTTTTATAGTATTTAAAAAGTTTATGCATCTAAGTAATTTAGCGTCTTGTGATTTGGTTGGCATGTATTTCAGGTAAGTTTTTTTCTTTTCTTTAGATTTTTTCTTCACTTCTATACAAAACCATGGAGTTCTTTGCCTTAAGAACGATTTATTTTTATTAATATTCCTTTCACCAAGGACTTCCCTAGCTGAGGTTGAGATATTAGACTTAATTTCTGACCAGCTTTCTCAAACAAACTCCGTTACTTTCATTCTTAACAAGAACAACAAGAACTCTCTGTAATAATATTTTTTAATAAATTGACTGATTCCCTTCAGTAAAAGGTAAGTGTCAACCTGTGTAGTTTAAAACTAAGAACTTGGACCAGGTTATATTTGTATGTTATTGGATGACAAAAACGATAGTTGAGAAACCAGTTGAAAGCCTTTGGTTTTCTATACCAAGTTGTCGCTTGTCTGTAATCTAACCTACGAATGACACGCATATCTAGAAAGGATGAATCGTAAGTAAGAATCAAGGCTGTTAAACACTGGTAGTGCCCGAGGTGATAATGCTAGAGGAGATTTGAAAATCCAATAACCAATCGTTTAGAACACAAATAATCCAAAACAAAGTTCACTTACAAGATTAGATGGAAGATGTCATAGGTGTACCAAACACTTATTTATTGAAAGTATTTTTATCATTGAAAATAACAAATTTTATACCAAACACCAATTTTAACTTCTTTGTCGTGCGCCTCATCCTTAAGGACATTGGCGATCATCAGAGCCCATTTTGATCTGTCTGCAGCGGTTCTGAACCAGTTCTATTGTTGTTTTTCCATTCCACTGCTTTAAATTGTTCAACCAGGACGTGCATCGTCTCCCCGGTCCTTTTTTTCCGTATTTTCTTCCACTTTTCCTATATCTCGCCAATCTCATCAACTCATATTTTTCAAAGTAACTTATCAATCGAAGTAGCACAGAAAACGAAAATAAATATCGTTCCCATACCACCAGATTGACAACAGGTGGAATACTTTCCTTGGTTACAACCTCCTGAGATTTTCAAAAATTATAAATCATACAAGATGCCGAGGAAATTAAGATGAGAGAATTTTAAATAATTCACAACCCATCTGCTCAGCGTGGTAAAAGTTCCAACAAGAAAGATTCCTTAGTACTCAACAAAAGAGTAAATAAATGAAAATGTATAAACATTTTCAATTTCTTTGCAACACGAAAATGCAGCAGCTGCATAATACTCTGGTTAAATCGGAAAGTGCAGGAAGAGTCCATACCGGTTTCGGAGGTTTTTCCTCCTCATCAGTAGTCCCATATTTCCCTCCGATTTTCCCAGGCATCACACTTTGGGCCCTTCCGAATGTTCTACATTCAATTTGAAATAAAAAAGGTTTGAAATAAAAAAAATACATAATCCTTCTAAAATGAACGGTTCCAAAGTTACGGAGGTAGTATAGTATAATTGGTCCAAAAAAAGGCCTAACCCAGACATCCAAAGTAAAAGTTTTCCTCCAACACCAAATTATTCTATATGGTCCACATATTGTTCAGTAAAAAGTTACACCATTTTGAGCGTCCGGTTTGGGGGGGAGATGGGAGAGAAGTCGGTAAATTAGTAGTTTCTTTACGATATACGTAAATATTTCTAAAACTATGTTTAAGCGTAAACAATGTTCTATACAGAAACGTTCTACATAAAATTTAAAACAAAAATGATTCTATCCATAATTGTTATAAAATCAACGGTTCCAGAGTTACGGAGGGTGAAATGCGGAGGTTTTCGATACTTTTTAAATTGTTTGGACAATTGATGATGATTTTGGGTGATGAGGTTGACGTTTCTTCAAGGGCTTATCACTAACATACCATCGGCCACTGAAATTGCAAATCCTGTTAAAGAAAATTTCTTTCAATCAGTAAAAATATTATAAATTGTCCAAAAAATATAAAAAGTATCGAAAACCTCCACTTTTCACCCTCCGTAACTCTGGAATCGTTGATTTTATAACAATTATGTATCGGATCTTTTTTGTTTTAAATTTGATGTAGAACATTTTTGTATGGAACATTGTTTACGGTAAAGCATATTTTTAGAAATATTGACGGAAAACATAACAAAACTACTAATTTACCGATTTTCCCCCATCTCCCCCCCAAACCAGACGCTCAAAATGGTGTAACTTTTTACTGAACAATATCTGTACCATATAGAACAACTTGGGTTGGAGGAAAACTTTTACTTTTAATGTCTGGGTTAGGCCTTTTTTAGTATATAATTATACTATACTACCTCCGTAACTTTGGAATCGTTAATTTTAGAAGGATTATGCCTAGGGCCTTTTTTGTTTCAAATTTAATGAAGAACATTTTTGTATAGACGGTTGTTCATGCTAAACCGCATAGTTTTAGAAATATTGACGAAAAACTTAAAAAACTACGAATTTACCGATTTCTCCCCCCTCCCCCCCCCCAAACCCGACGCTCAAAATGGTGTGACTTTTTTCTGAACATTATGTGAACCATATAAAACAATTTGGTGTTGGAGGACAACTTTCATTTTGGATGTCTGGTTTTGGATCTAGTTATACCGTACTAAATCTTCCGGACCTATTTGAGTGGGAGGATAACTCAAATATTATTAAATGAGTTATTTTCAAGCAATTTCTGCAAAAAAAATATGAGTCACCTCTCAACATCCAAATGTACTAATATTTTTACAGATGCGCCCTGGTCTAAAGCTTTTCATGCGTTATGATGGTGTAAGATACACATTACTGATGGTGTAAGATATTCTTCGCATCTTGTAGTGGCTCTTTCTTTTTATTTAATGTTACATAACGGATGATCAGTTTTCCTTTCTCATCTATTTCAGTTGTTCTCCTTGTATAGCATCAACACTAGAAGCTTTATTTTTCTTCAACGACTTACAACATATTTTAGCTCTCATAGAGATAATACCTCTTTGGGATAGTTAGTTGCTAATATGTGAGCCGTTGAAAACCAGAGTGGTCTAAATCAATAATTTCATTTTACGTTTAGGTCATGAATTTTAGTGCAACGACCCACTCACAGACGAAGTTACTATATACAGGGTGTAACAAAAATACCGATCATAAATTAAATCACGTATTCTGGGACCAAAAATAGGTCGATTGAACCTAACTTACCTTAGTATAAATGTGCACATAAAAAAAGTTATAGCCCCTTGAAGTTACAAAATAAAAATCGATTTTTTCCAATATATCGAAAACTATTAGATTTTTTATTGAAAATGGACATGCTGTATTCTTATGGTAGGGACATCTCAAAAAAGTAATAACAGTGAAATTTGTACACCCCATAAAAATTTTATGGGGGTTTTGTTGTATCCCTTAAACGCCCCCACCCCAAACTTTTGTGTACGTTCCAATTAAATTATTCTCGTGGTACCATTATTTAAACAAAATATTTTTAAGATTATAGAGACCTATGAAAAATTGTGAATTTTCATTTTTTAGGTATATTTTGAAACATTTAATATCTCGATAAAAAATCGTTTATCGAAAAAATACTGAGGCAAAAAAGTTTTAAAAACATTGTGTCTAACTAATGGTACCACAATAATAATTTCATTGGCACGTACCCAAACATTTGGGCGTTTAAGGAAACAAAACCCCCATAAAATTTTTATGTAAACATATTAAAAAAGAAGCTGCATCTCGATAAAAACTGGCTTATCGAAAAAATATTAGGAGGCAAAAAAGTTTTGAAAACATTGTGTTTAACTATGGCATTGCAGTAATAATTTAATTGGAACGTATAAAAAAGTTTGGGGGAGTTTAAGGGAACAAAACCCCCATAAAATTTTTATGTGGTGTACAAATTTCACTGTTATTACTTTTTTGAGATGTCCCTACCGTAGAAATACAGCATGTTTATTTTCAATAAAAAATCTCTAATAGTTTTAGATGTATTGGAAAAAATCGATTTTCATTTTGTAACTTCAAAGGGCTGTAACTTTTTTATGTGCACATTTGTACTAAGGTAATAGTAACTGTATATTTCAATAATTTACAGGGTGTTTCATTAATAATTGTCCATATCATAACTAGAGAAACCTTACCACAAAATACGAAGATTTAACCCAAAACACTTAAATAAAATATTCTTCCTCACCGAGATACAGAGTGTTTTATTCCAAATGTTCTAAAATGATTTTAGCCCATTGTTAAAGCACATTTTAATATTTTTTGTTCAAACTTGACACACAGTTTACACATGTTAGGATACTTTAACTAGTGTTAAAAAAGATAGTTTTCCGCTGTTACCAGAGGCGTGCCGTAGGGATATATACTTCATTTTCGCCCCTTTTCCCCCTCACAATCTACGCCACTGTCGTAATAATCATTTCAGCATGATTTTTTGATTCCCTGTTACTTTTTACATAAATATTTTTTGTCTCATTGCGATGAAGTAAGTAGTTTTCAAGCTTTTTGCGTTTAAAGATAATGGATTCCATAAGACTATGTATTTTAAACTACATTCAATAAGATTATGTGTCTGAAAAACAATTTTTTTGAATCCATTGCAATAAAACGCAAATAACTTGAAAACAACTTACTCTATCGCATTGAGACAAAAGGATAATATTTACGTAAAAAGTAATGAAGAATCAAAAAAACATGCTGAAATGACTATTACAATAGTGGCGTAGATTGTAAGGGGGAAAAGGGGCGAAAAAGAAGTACATATCCCTACAGCACGCCTCTGGTAACAGTGGAAAACGATCTTTTAACACTAGTTAAACATGTGTAAACTGTATGTCAAGTTTGAACAAAAAATATTAAAAGGTGCTTTAACAATGGGCTAAAATCCTTTTAGAACATTTGTAATAAAACACTCTGTATCTCGGTAAGGAAGAATATTTTATTTAAGTGTTTTGGGTTAAATCTTCGTATTTTGTGGTAAGGTTTCTCTAGTTATGATATGGACAAATGTTAATGAAACACCCTGTATAATGATAATATATTATAAAAAAATGATAATATATCATGAGAGCGCGTAAAATAAAATTATTGACTTACACCACTCTGGTTTTAAACGGCTCATGTATATTTTTAAATGGAACCTCGTCGTTTTGTATAGTATAGAGACCGTCACAGTAGTAGTTCTGCCAAGTTTCTAGTACTCTACAATTTTTTATTCTTGAATTATTGCCTCTTAAGAAATAACATAAAATCTTAAATCCACTATCGCAAATCTTTAAAATTCCTAAAGCGTATGTAAAAGTTACAAAGTTGTGGAAACGCAGTTTTAAGAGATCATAACTTTTGTTTTTATTTCGTTCCTTTCAACATAACTAATAAATTATGAGGTTTGCCACAGTGACGTGTTTTCTTGGAGAAAAAAAAAGGGGAGTATTTTGAGATATGATTCCCAAACTTTTTTATTATGTCATATCAGACAAATTTAATAATTAATTTATCTTGTTCCAAATAAACGATTATAATTAATGTTGTTCTGAACTATTTCCTTGTGGCATTTTTATGATTAATTATTTATTAATTATTAATTCAGTAATATTTTGTATTTTGACAACGGCACCCGATTTGGGCGTCGAAACGTTAATAAAATTATTTTTTTCATTTTAATTGTGGCTTATTTCCCATATAAATAATTGATTATAATTAACTATTATAATTGTGAAATAAGCCACAATTTAACTTGAAAAAATAATTTTATTAACGTTTTGACTTCCACTTCGGACGTCGTTGTCAAAATACAAAATATTAATAAATTAAACAAAAATGTTGTTGCTTATTAGTAAAAAATTCTTCTAATAATTTAATTTAATCTGACTCATTTATATCGGCAATTCAGACATACATTAAGTATACATTTTCAAGTAGAATATTTTAAAATGATATTGCCAATATTTATGAGTTGCGTTCCTGGGACGACTTTATTAAAAGATAGTTCATTCGATTACATGAAATCAACTTTAACTCAAGAATATCCGTCACAAAAAAATCATAGCATGTGATTGGTCTTTAAAAAGACAACCACTGCAACGGTGACAGTAAAATTCTAGTGTTAGTGATTCCATAGTAAATCACGAGGAAGGAAAAACCAGGCAAAAACCTCGAGATACTATCCCGACATTGTAAGTATTTGGTCTTACATTTAGTTTACTCTCAAGTTTACTCTTTACCAAATTCTGACTTTATATGTATGTTATTTTAAATTATAAATAATATTTATAATACATAGATATATAAATAATACTAAAATATAAAATATGTACTACCCTCGATATGTTATTGACTTACTAATGGTGGTATTTTCTTTCTAAGCAACAACATTTTTGTTTAATTTATTAATATTTTGTATTTTGACAACGACGTCCGAAGTGGAAGTCGAAACGTTAATAAAATTATTTTTTCAAGTTAAATTGTGGCTTATTTCCTAATTAGAATAGTTAATTACAAAAATGCCACAAATAAATAGCTTCAAAACAATTATAAAAATGCTCTTTACGTTTCGGCTCTCAAATTGGAATTTCCTTTTAAAATGGAGAAAAATATTTTTTTACTATTTGAAAAATATTTTTTTTCTATTCGCTTACTTTAATATCAATTGTGATTTCAATACATATATGATAATAGGCAATAGGTCTGGATCCCGCGTATGAAAAAAAAGTTGATTAATAGCAAGCTGAAAATTTGTTAATAGCTTAAGGGTGTCTAGTCGGATAAACTTTGATATATGGGAACACTGGAACAGGGGCAGTTTTAATTGTGGAACAGGTTAACAACAGGTTTTAATTTGGAACGGTCACATCACAAAAACGGCCCATTTATTTTGTCCGACAGAACACAGAACAGACTTAAACTCTCCGAACAGAGATTAAACTCTCATGCAAAAATCAGACTGCTATTTATCACCTGTCATAATTGCTGTCATTTGACATATTCTACATGTTCCACACATTAAAACGCCCATTTGGTGATAAATAGCAGTCTGATTGTTGCACGAGAGTTTAATCTCTGTTCGAAGAGTTTAAGTCTGTTCTGTCGGACAAAATAAATGTGCCGTTTTCGTGGTGTGACCGTTCCAAATTTTTAACCTGTTCTACAATTAAAACTGCCCCGGTTCCAGTGTTCCCATATATCAAAGTTTATCCGACTAGACACCCTTAAGTTATTCACAAATTTTCAGCTTGCTATTAATCAACTTTTTTTTCATACGCGGGATCCAGACCTACAATAGTATATTATTACAACTTATTAATATAGCGAAATGTTTAATTTTAGTATACAGAGTTGGTCAAAACTCGGAATGGGTGTTTTCTGAGTTTTCCTTAAATGGAACACATTGTATTTTAGTATTGTAATGAGATGATATTTTATGGTACATACTTTTTTATTTTTTGAGCATTCCCTATTCGCGGTGTGCAAGTACTTGGAAAGGGAAACGAGAAACGACCCTGCGCGAGTCGCGGAGAAATATTGCAACTATCTTAAATAATTCATATTGTCAATTGAAATTGTCAAATTGACGTATATTTCATACCTTCTGTCAATGAAGCAGAAAAATTATATATTGCTCCACAATATTGATATGATATGCAATTATTATATAAAGGTAAATTTAATTAATTGTATTTTGCTTGCAGTACTGCATTTTAATAACTAATTTTATTTACTACATACAATTGTTGATGTTTTCATAACATAACCTGAATCTTATTTTTTCTTCTTATTATTTTTTTGGACTATGGCCTTGACAATTATCCAGTAACCAGGACTAATATAATTGGCCAATATAATTAAAAGTGCGAATAATAGTACAGAGCGTAGAAATAGGGGTCGCTTTGTCGAACTTGCACGGTCCCAATAATTAACTGCTTTAATATGTGAGTTATTCGGGATTATTTAAGCCAAACATTAATTGCAACAACAATTACGTGAAATTTATTAAGTTGGCCATGAAAATAATAAATCAAAAATAATTTTTCGTCAAAAAATACATATTAATCTAGACTAATCCTTAATTTATTAATATTGGATGAGATATCAAAAATACCCATGCAGTAAGATTGTTTGTGCGTACAATATTCTACCTAGTTGGCTAAGAATTTGATACTAAATTGGCTTTAACATTTGACATTATATTATTTTTTATAGTTCCAGTTGCTTTGTTACCATTACTAATATGAATTTTTCTAATGAGGAACCGTCTAGTATGGTTTTTGTTCTAGTAGAGTATAACAAAAATGTGATACTATCATTAAGAATTTATCATCAGCAATTCCTTGATAGACGACAACGAAGAAGAGAAACTTTTCAAAATTTACTAGGCCGGTTTCGACGGACTAGACACTTAGATTAGGAGAAATTTGCATTATTTTCCTTTGATTTGTGAATATTCTTTAATGTTTTTTTTTATTCAAACGTCTAAAACCAGTGGCTTCTTTTTTGAAGAGTTGTTCTCTTCCGTATTTTCTTTTTTGTTGTTTCGTATCTTTTCATTTTTACATTTCCCACCTCTAAGGACGACCCCGCCCATAATCTACCCCTACTGAGCAACGGTGCCTACAAGCCTATTGTACATCGGTTTTCTAAAAGTAATTCTTCGAAATCTAGATCAACAAAACTGAATAATTTCTGCCATCCCAAATTAGCTGCAAAGCAAGAATACGTTTTTATCTAAGTTCTTTATTTATGTAGATCGATTTGCTTTGTCAAATTTACATTTCCAATTAGACAAGCCGAAAACGGCGGGTTCGTTGGGAAAAATATTCCCATGAGATTTTTTTGCATAATCACATTCGTGAGACACCCCAGAATAAGGTTCAAGAAGTCGCTCACGCGAAAAGTGGTCCAAATTTTTTTTAACAATTTTTTTAATCAAATTGCAAAAATCAATATTTTTGGCCCGGACTAAATTTTTTTAGGGTTTTTGGACCATTCTGGACAAAAAAGGTCTGTTATATTTTTTCTCTAAAGTTGATCGTTTTCGAGTCATAAGCAATTTAAAATTTGAAAAACGCAAAAATAGCCATTTTCAAGGCTTAATAACTCGGTTAAAAGTTATTATCATGAAAGTCAGAAAGTGACTAAATCAAAGTTTAAAGCCCCCCCTACAAGATCCTGAAGAAATTTTTGCCATTATTTTATTACTAAGCTGTTATTTTTAAGTAATAATAATGAGCGCCATGCACGTGTTAGGAGCCCGTAAATGCTGAGTGCGAGAGAGATGCCATTCCGGTAGTCCACTTGTGCATCTACTCGCACTCACATTTTTACAGCCGCGTCAATATGTTCTAACCGCTCATTGTTATTAATTAAAAATAACAGCTAAGTAATAAATTAATGGCACAGATTTCTTCAGGATCATGTAGCGGGGGCTTTAAACTTTGATTTAGTCACTTTCTGACTTTCATAATAATAACTTTTAACCGAGTTATTAAGCCTTGAAAATGGCCTTTTTCGCGTTTTTCAAATTTTATATTGCTTATAACTCGAAAACGATCAACTTTAAGAGAAAAAATATAAAAGACCTTTTTTGTCCAGGATGGTCCAAAAAACCTAAAAAAATTTAGTCCGGGCCAAAAATATTGATTTTTGCAATTCGATTAAAAAACTGTTAAAAAAAATTGGACCATTTTTCGCGTGGGCGACTTCTTGAACGTTATTCTGGGGTGTCTCACGAATGTGATTATGCAAAAAAATCTCATGGGAATATTTTTCCCAACGAACCCGCCCTTTTTGCCTTGTCTAAATAATATTTCTTTACAATACAGTTTATTGTCTAAAACGTCTGTATCCTCTCAAGTATAAAATCGTTAAGGTCAGTTAAGTATGTACCACGCGCGTTCTTCTTATCTCGGCCTGAGGTTACATCGCAATTGTTGGAAATCACTGAAGAAAGGACAACGGTACACAAAGTATACCTATAGTCGTCAGTCTAACCACAAGGCAAGGTTGTCTGTAATTGATTACGGCGCAAGAAACTAGCATTATTTTTGAAACACTGCTATTACTACTGAAGTATTATTTTTTATTTAACATGCAATATTTATTGCAATCTCTTCCATCACAAATATACAGTTTGTTCCAACGAATTCGACCCCTCAGAAACTCAGAACCCAAGAGCTTCTTCAAAATTAAAAAAAAAAACACGTCAATTTTTAATAGAAGGGGGACAAATTTTCATGCAAAATTCATAAATGTAACCCTCTACTGCCCCGCATCTACCACCACTTTTTTTAAATATCAAGTGTGGTAGAGTGGCACATCATTTGAAACGTAATTTTTTTCTCTAAACGACGCTCTATTTTTTTTTTAATTTACGTAATAAGTTTAAAGATAATTTTGGACTTAACAAATTTATTATAAATTAGTTAAATCCAAAATTATCTTTAGGGTTATTCCGCAAATTAAAAAAAATAGACGGTCCTGTAGAGAAACCACATACCTTTCAAATGATGTGCCACTCGACTACACTTGCTATTTAAAAAACTGGGTGGCGGATGCGGGGCAGGGAAAGGGGGACGAATTTTGCATGAAAATTCGTCCCCCCTCAGTACAAACTGACATGTTTTTTTTCTAATTCTGAAAACTTGCGTTTCTGAGTTACTGGGATGGGGGTCAAATTTTCGTTGGAACACTCTGTATATATATTATACAGTATGGTGCAAATGATAGGAATAAATTCGTTATTTCGTAAACCGGCGACATTAAGGAAAACTCCCGAAACAGTTCGATTTTTACTTTTAGATTATGATTTTACGCATAGGTATATAGGGTGAGGCAGATAACTGGCCTATTAGAAATATCTTGAGAACTAAAGGCAACAGAATCATGAAAATTGGAATAAAGGGGTTTTGAAGGGTGATCTATTTAATGAAAATATTTTCATAAATTTGCCACTTCCGGTTATACCGGAAGTTGCTTATTGCTTATAACTTCGTTTTTTTAATGGGACACCCTCTATATTTTTACATTTTTAGATTCTACTCGATATCTTCTTTCTTAAAATATGCAGTTCGGTAATGTTATACAGGGTAGTTTAAAAGATAATTACGTTTTTGTATTAATTTCGTAGCAACTTTCACACCCTGTAGAATTGTAGTAGTTGGATATCAAAAACTCTATTTATGTTAAAATGATTTTTAATATAGTCTACTTTATTAAAAATTATTAGTATAGCTAAATGTTAAATTTTAGTATACAGGGTTGGTCGAAACTCGGAATGAGGATTTTCTGAATTTTCTTAAATGGGACACCCTGTATTTTAGTATTGCAATAAAAAGACATTTTATGGTACTTTTTTATTTCTTAAGCATTCCCTATACCTAAATGCTCTCTTATTACTTAATTGTTAATCGCGCCAAGAATGTTAACTACGTAGGTATTTTGATAGCTCAACCATTATTTTCAATTTTAAAGATCAGTCTAGATTAATATGTATTTATTTCCGAAAAATTATTTGTGACTGAATATTTTCACGGCCAACCTAATAAAATTTCACGTATTTTTTGTTGAAATTAATGTTTGGCTTGAATCACCAATAAATCACTAATTAAAGCAGTTAGGTATAGGGAGTGCTTAAGAAATAAAAAAGTAGCATAAAATATCATTTCATTACAATAATAAAATATAGGGTGTTCCATTTAAGAAAACTCAGAAAATACTCTTTCCGAGTTTCGACCAACCCTATATAGTACAATTCAACATTTAGCTATACTAACAATTTTTAACAATAGTAGACTATATTAAAAATCATTTGAACATAAATAGAGTTTTTGATGTCAAACTACTACAATTCTACAGGGTGTGAATGTTGCTAGGAAATTAAGAAAAAAACGTAATTATCTTTTAAACTACCCTGTATAACATTACAAAACCTCATATTTTAATAAAGAAGACATTTAGGAGAATCCAAAAATGTAAAAATATACAGGATGTTCCATTTAAAAAAACGAAGTTATAAGCCACTTCCGGTATAACCGGAAGTAGAAAATCGATGAAAATATTTTCATTAAAGAGATCACTCTTCAAAACCCCTTCATTCCAATTTTCATGATTCTGTTTCCTTTAGTTCTCGAGATATTTCTAATAGGACTTTTATCTGCCTCACCCTGTATATCACACGCGTGACGTCATCTATCTGGGCGTGATGACTTAATCGATAATTTTTTTAAATGAGAATAGGGGTCGTGTGCTAGCTCATTTGAAATGTATATTACAGGGTGTCCAAAAACAATTTTTTAAATTAAATTAATTGACAAAAAAAGGAGATTGTATGTAATTTATTTAATAGAAAATACTTTTTACTGTTATCGGAAAACAGAAAAAAAAATGTTTTTTTGAAAAATAAACATTGCTTTTCGCTTAATGCCTAGATATTTAAACTCCATGACTTGTTCTATTATCTGACCCTCCAGCTCTAATTTACACCTTATTAGATTTGCTGTTATAACCATGCCTTTAGTCTTTGTGTTGTTTTGGTAGATATTTTCGATCTTTTTAATTATTCGTAGAGGTACCTCTCTTGCGTACAATAAATGGATAACGTCTTTTAATTTGACCCCGTCAAATGCTTTTTTAAGCTCGACGAAATATAAGTATGCCGGTTTGTGGTATTCTAACGATTTCTCTTGAACCTGCCTCATTATAAATATAGTGTCGGTGCATGATCTTCCCGACCTAAAACCTTGTTGTTCTTCTGCTAATCTTATAATTGTATTCAGTTTGTTTGTTATCAGTTATCACGTTGGTCGTTAATTTTAGTCTTGTGTTTAATAAATTAATTCCTCTGTAATTCTCCGGGTTCGATTTTTCTCCCTTTTGAAGAAGGTATTAGGCTGCTTGATCTCCATTCTGGTGGTATTGTGTTTTGTTCTATTATTTTTTGGGTTAGTTTTAATAGTTGTTCACTCAGATCTTGTCCTCCGTACTTTAGGAGTTATTCGATATTCTGTCCTCTCCTGGTAATTTTCTATTTTTTTTAATTTTTTTAATTGTCTTTAATGCAAAGGTGTAAGGTGTAAGGTTTAATTTAATTCTTAACGAATTTCTTCCATTCTTTACGGTTTCGTGTCAACAACCTTGCGTCTGTCCATGTCACCCCTCTTCTCTTCAATATCTTTCCGATTACTTCATCCCATGTCTGTCTTGGTCCTTTCTCTTTTTTCCCACATTTTTGACGGGTGATAGACCCTTATGTGCGCCAATGGTGAACATAAAATTCTTTAATGTCCGACTGGTCTATTATTTGGCAAATTATGACATTATTTCGAAGTCTATTAAGTAGGATATAACGCCCTAGGGCCTATTAAATTTAAATAACGAGTTAAATACTGTCAAGTTGACAAATAAAACTCTAAGTAAAACTATGGTTACCACAATTACGTTACGACTATTTCTGGTAAATTTACTTATTTGAAAACTAATTAATTCAAAATTCATTCAAATTTTTTGCATATAAAGAATAATTTAGTCGGACATTAAACGTTGAAGGCACCACGGGTATTATAATAATAACGCTTTCGGTCAACGTATATACCTCGGGCCTAAGTCCCTCGGTCTGTACACCATTGACCTCAAGCGTTATTATCCTTACCCGTTGTCCTAGGTGAGCGACGGAAAACGACGCGACGCGATGCGATGCGTTGCGATGTGATGCGATGCGATGCGACCAGTAATTCACGCGACGTGTGGCTTATGTAGCGTCGCATCGCGTCGCTTTCCATCACTCAAACCAGGACAAACGTGACGATGTCAATTATTCATTCCTATTCTTAAGTGGGGAAGTATACGGCAGTGTTACTAGAAAATTCATATTTTAAATACTTAGCTCAAAAATTCCATAAACGAAAAAGAAAGACAACAAATGTCATATATTTAGAACGAGTAAATTTGGAGAGTTTAATCATTTATATCCGAAATTAATGAAATAATCCACGTTGAATTAAAGAGTATTGAGGCTTATTCATTTTCGATTATATCATTGCAGCTGTTAAACTCAGTGTTAATAATATTGAGCTATCAATAACTATCAATAAGTAATTTTCAAAAACCAAATTCTCTTGAGGAGAGGTTGTTACTGACTTTAAGGTATGTTAATAAAAAAACACTGGTACTATATAGTTATTATTAGTTTTTATTTATTTAATAAACTATTGCGTAGCATAATTTGAATTGAAAAAAGCAAAGGGGCGTCACACTGTGTCGTGTTTCGTCGCGAACAAATCAAGTTCGCACTTCGTCGCGTCTTGTCGTACACTGATTAACCCGAAAACGTAGGCCATACACAAATACAACCATTACTTGATATTTTCGCGTCGCGTCGCGTCGTGTCGCGTTGTCGCGTTTGTCGTTCACCTAGGACAACGGGTTATAATACCCTTGGTACCTTAATAACTAAATTGTATGTCAAAAAATTCACAATAACTACCTCTTAAAACCCACCAAATTTATTTTGCATATCTCAACCGGTTTTAGAGCAATAAATAAATCGTCAGTTTGTAAGAAAAATTTCAACACCCCCTATCTCGGAAACGAAGCATTTGCGGACATACGTTTGTAAAGCAAACTGTCATTATTTTTTCATGCAGAATTATCCCTTAAAGTTTGCCAATTAAAAACATAAATAGAAACATGTCATAAATAGTGTGATGTTAATGCCGTTTTGGTCCCAATTAATTAAAACTCTCTTTTTTGGTTCAAATACATTATATTTACAAACACCTCCATCAACGACTAACCATAACAATGTGTTTACATATAACAGTAACGACCTACCTTCACATTACTTAAATACTGACTACAATAATAATATCTATCTATCTCCCCATACTGATTGCTCAGCATGTTTTTATACCGATCTAAATCATAACAAATATAGTTCAAGTTCACGCATAATAAACATGTGATACAAAACTATAAACTATTGTTTTTATATCTGTTCAATACCCTAAAGGTTAATAATCTTATTTAAATTATGATTTATACAGGGGTTCATATTATAATACACCCTGTATTAATGAAAAACAAGGCTAGTTGTTAAAGTAATTAACTTTTATTATGCAACATAAGCGAATGAATAAAAAAACAGAATGTTAAGAGAACATGAGGCTACTGTAGTTGGGTTTTAATTTCAGTATTTTATAAATGCTAGAATTCCACAAGGTAACGCTAACTTTGAGAAAAAATCCCAATGACAATTTACCTGTCTAGCAACAATATTATTACAGCGATATTGTTAACGAATAAGGCTATAACATGTTTAAAAAATCTCTTAAATCGGACAACAGGTTTAGGAAAGTGGAGACATTAAAAATGACCAATTTTTAAGGTGGTGCGTTAATTTCTTGGAGAAGTGTAATTGATTCTTTTCTTTATAATCTGATCCCCCTCCACATCTGTTTCTGTAGACCATAGAAGTCATTTTCAGTCCTTTTTGAAAAGGTTTCTCAGCACTGGTTTTTTGCTTGTCTCACCAAAGTCAACATTTCGTTTGCTGTTTTTCGATATTCAGAGTACGATTCTGGTGTTTTCCCTGATCGGTGTTTAAGGTAAGCCTATTTCTTTTCTTTACATTTTTCTGGACACAGCCATCAGGTTTTATTTATTGTTCTATTGCTGTTGCTATGAACTGTTCTCTTGCCAGAAGTTTCATATGCCGCACCTTTAATGTTTCGTTTATTTATTCTCTTTATTGTTTCCCAACTAGCTCAATTCCTAGTCTAGTTTTTTGTATTTATTTTTTGCAAAGGGTGTACTTTGTTGTACTTAATACATATTTTTTTTAAAATGTGTGAAAAAGAATTTCGACAACGAATCAATCTTTCTTTTTCACTCATTTCATCGTTCCCCGTTAGAGGTCAGTCTAACCATACTCCTGTAGTCCGGTTTAAATATTTTAATATTTATATCATCTTCTCGTTTCGTTTTGATCCAAATCAGTTTTATTGAAAAACCTCTTTGAAAAGGGATAGATTCCGAAAGATCGGAACGAAACGATTATTTTCATTTATATTTTTTTACTCTACGTCTACATTGATCTGAATAATTTCTATAGGAAAAACATTTAAGAAAAAGTTGAGTGCAAAATGTTGTACAGGGTTATTCACTATGGTAGGGGAGCCCAAGCGGGGATTTTTGCAGTTACTCGAGCGCGTCAGATTATCATATGGGGAGAAACGTGGTACCCTGCAGATGTACCTCTACCATATATTTGCTCTTAACACAGGGGAGTTCGTTCAGGAGGGCCCGAAAAAAAATCTATCCTTAAAAATACTCGAAATTGTCAGATTAAGATAAGTTAAGTACATGCAAAAGAGTGTATATTTCAAAAATCTGACGATTTGAGCGGGGCGTACGGAAATGGGTGAGTCAAAAAGTTTCATAAAAAAAGGGAATATTTCTCGAAATGAATGTCAGATCGAAAAACTAAAAACTACGTGTTCAATATTATTCAAAAATCTATCGAAAGATACCAAACATGATCCCCCACGGAGAGGGGTGGGAGGTAAATTTAAAATTTTAAATACAAATCTCGCGATATTTCGCAAAATAAACATCAGATCGAAAAACTGCAAAATATACTTATTCAATATTTTTGAGGAATCTATCGCATGGTAGCAAACACGACCTCCCACGGAGGTGGGGTGGGGGGTTACTTTAAAATCTTAAATGGGAGTCCCCATTTTTTATTGCAGTTTTGGATTATTTGCATAAAAATAAGCAACTTTTATTCGAAACATTTTTTTGAATTATGGATAGATGGCGCTGTAATCGGAAAAAACTATTGTTGGAAATGGAAAATTAAATTAAAAATGGGAAGTCCCCGCTAAAATGGAAAATTTTGCTTAACTTTTTTTGGTTTTAGGGCCTAATAATCACAACTCAGTAGGTCCCCAAAGCGCTCGAGTGACTGCACATTTAGCATACTTTGCTCCCCTACCACTATATTTTGACCCCCTTGTAAACGGCGTTATTTACAGAATTAAAAAAAATGTAAAATACAAAAGTTTTCGATTTTTAAATTATGATTTTTTGACATATATATCATACTCGTGACGTCATCCATCTGGGCGTGATGACGTAATCGACTATTTTTTAAATGAGAATAGGGGTCGTGTGCTAGCTCATTTGAAAGGTTATTTTTTGAAAGGATATTTGAAAAGTTATGATTAATTATACAGGGTGTCCAAAAAATTTTTTTTTTAAATTAAATTAATTGACACAAAAAGAAGAATGTATATAATTTATTTATTTTAAAATATGTACATTTTACTGCTGCTAGAAAACCTTTATTGTTGCTTAAATTGAATGTTCAAACTGCCAAGAGGCAGATGGATGGCAGCTTGGACATTGAATTTAAGTGAAAAGTAATTTGTATTTGTTCAATAAACATTTATTTTTGTTTCCTGACAGTAGTAGAATGTATTTTGAATTAAATAAATTACATTTACATTCTTCTTTTTGTGTCAATTAATTTAATTAAAAAAATATTGTTAATCATGTTAATGTTGACATTACTGAATAGGGAATTGAATAAAATGAGCTAGCAGTCGACCCCTATTCCGATTTAAAAAAAATAGTCGATTACGTCATCACTCCCAGAAGGATGGCGCCACTAGTACGATATATATTTGTCAAAAAATCATAATTTAAAAATCGAATAACTTTTGTATTTTACATTTTTTTCTAATTCCGTAAATAAAGCAGTTTACAGGGGGGTCAAAATATAGTGAATAACCCTGTACATTACCTACTTCTACTTGTGATCTAAGTTAATGGAAATGACTTCTTAACGAGTTAAAGGCACAGTTAACAGTAGTTTTAATGTGTGTTTGTCATAACGGCCGCTTTTTAAAAGCTCTCGTTTAAAACGGCTCCCTCAGTGGCATTTTCCAAGAAACAAAACGAAAATATGTAAATAACCTTTTATATATTTTTTGTGGATAAGATCACGCAAGCGGTCACTTACTATTCACTATTTATGACACGCTATATATCATTTATAGTAGTCAATCAGCCTTACACGACACTACAGTGACGGAGAGTCCCTTAGGGAGTTAAACTAAATCCACGGATTGAGGCTATGAAGGAATCTGCATAGAGATGCATCAAGTCAAACTAGTTTGATTTTACTCAACAAACTTGACTTGAAAACCAAACTTTTTGTGTAATAAAGTTTGACTTAACTTGATTTCGATATCTTTAGGTTTGACTTGAAATCAAAATTCTTCAAACAATTTGAAGTTTGAATATCATATTGCGCAATCTGTTTATTTACAATTCTAATTGAGAGCGTAACGCCTTTTGTTTTGACTTACATATTTGGATAGGTCTGAACCTGCACACTGCTACTCCGCAAATTAGTAGTTACATATTTATAGGGCAGTCAGTGAGGGTATTTGGCTCCGAATTACATCCTACTAAATCGATTTACTTCATATTTTCACTGAAAGTAGGGAATAGTTCAACAAATAAAGTCTACCCTATATACTATGGAGCTTTTATCTTGGGGGACGTTCCCACCCCTTTAAGGGGGTGGAAAAATTTTTGGTCAAAATAATCGCGGAATTGGCTAGAGAACCTAATTCTAAGCAAAAACTGTCCTGTAAGTTTTTTTTTGAAAACTCAATACTTTTTGAGTTATTCGTGGTTGAAAATTGGCCATTTTCACTAAAAAATGACACCTTTCGGACGGTTTTTTGCGAATACCTTAAAAACTGTGCATCTAACTAAAAAAAACTATATAAAACATTTTTGTAGCCTATAAAAAAAAGAGATTTCTTCCTTTATAAATCTTCTAATTATAATACAAAAAGGGATATGGTAGGTGAAGGTGGTAGGTGTTTATTCGACTGGTGATATCTCTGAAGATTGGTTAAAGTCCGAATTCATAACCCTACCAAAAAAACAACGTCCGAAAAACTGTAGCGACTATAGAATGATAAGCCTTATGAGCCACACCTTGAAAATCTTTCTACGTATCATCCACAGTAGAATCAGAGATAAATGTGAAGAAGACCAGGATGAAACACAATTTGGCTTCAGAAATGGACTGGGAACCCGGGACGCACTCTTTGCACTAAATGTGTTATTGCAGAAATGCCGAGATCAAAGGAAAGACGTCTTTGCTGTATTTATTGACTATGAGAAGGCCTTTGATCTAGTACAACATCACAAATTAATTAAAATACTAAAGGATAAAGGAGCTGATAGTCAAGATGTACGAATCATAGAAAAATTATACTGGCGTCAAACAGCGACAGCTTGCATAAATGGAAAATCAACAGAAATATGCAAAATACAAAGAGGCGTCAGACAGGGTTGTATACTGTGCCCACTGTTGTTCAATTTGTATTCAGATAGAATATTTAAGGAAGCGCTGCATAATTTGGAATGGGGTGTGAAGGTTAATGGAATTGTGATAAATACAATCAGATATGCAGACGATACAGTTATTTTAAGTGATGATACAAAAACAAAATACATGGTATTTAGCCGTTTGGCCCATCAAGATTCACGGTTATATGTTGATGGTCATATAATTCAAAGAGTACCCAGTTTTAAATATCTTGGTTGCCATATTACTGAACAACTAGATCCAGATAAAGAGATAAAATGTAGAATCGAGATAGCCCGCACGACATTTTTAAAAATGAGGTCATTCTTCTGTAATGATACCTTGCAACTTCAACTTCGAAAGCGCATGATTAAATGCTACATTTGGCCAGTCCTCTTGTATGGTGTCGAAGCATGGACATTAAAAATATCCACCATTAATCATTTGGAGGCCTTTGAAATGTGGCTGCACAGACGTATTCTGAAAATACCATGGACGGCTATGCTGACTAATGTGGCAGTCCTTAAGAGAGCAAATGCTACCCGCGAGCTGCTTGATAACATCAAATATAGAAAGATGGCCTATTTTGGACACGTAGTAAGGGGAGACCGGTATAATATTCTTCAACTTATTATGATGGGTAAAATCGAAGGACGCAGAGGAATTGGTAGAAAGCAGGCCTCTTGGTTGAAGAATATCCGGGAGTGGACAGGAATAAAGAAAGCAGAACACCTATTTAGAATAGCTCGAGACAGAGACAGTTTCGCCATGTTAATCGCCAACGTCAAGGGGACTTGATAGGGCACGTTAAGAAGAAGAAGGTAGGTGAAGAGAGTTTGTTTTTTGGTGCATACTCAAATTGGTGTATTCGACATGAAATAACAGAGAAACAGTCGATTTTAGGTGTATATTGCTACCAATACCTTTTGTAGCGTTTGAAAATGCCTTTTAAAATAAGCAATATTGAATGTCGATTACATTCAAACTAAGCGAGATATGCTGAAAAAAATTGATGTCTAATGTATTTTAAGAAAAAATGAGAAGTATATGTAACCCCTCATCCACCAGAATTTAAATGCATCGTTTTCCTTCTACAATACATTTTTGAAAAAATAGGATCAAATTATAGAATTCATTTTTAAAGTTTTTTAAAAAATCTTCATTTTTCTCCATGTAACTCGAAAATGATAAGAGCTACGAAAAAAGATATGATACAAAAATGTAGGGTTTTTTCAGATAAAAATTTTGTAATATTTTTTATTATTGTATCTCTTATCATTTTCAAGTTATATGGAGAAAAAGAAAACTTTTAAGAAATTTTAAAAATGCGCTCTATAATTTGATTTTATTTTTTTCAAAAACCATTTATTTTAAACCCTTCCAACTTTTTGATCATATAAATAACACTATAATAAAAGGTATTGTAGAAGAAAAACGATGAATTTAAATTCTGATGGATATGGGGTCAAATACACTTCTCATTTTTTCTTAAAATACATTAGTCATTAATTTTTTTTCCTGCAGATCTCGCTTACTTATAATGTAATCGACATTTAATATTGCTCATTTTAAAAGCCTTTTCAAATATGTACTACTAAAGGTATTGGTAGTATTATACACCTAAAATCGACCGTTTCTCTGTTATTTCAAGTTGAATACACCTGTGTGAGCATGCACCAAAAAAAAACAAAATATTTTCACTTACCATAATACACTCACCGGCACAAAAAACCGCCACCCCAAAAAATGGGTCATTTTTAATGTCTTGTATTTCCTAAACCTGATGTCCGATTTAAGTAATTCTTTTAATATGTTATAGCCTTATTCTTTAACAATATCGCTGTAATAATATTGTTGCTAGACAGGTACATTGTCACTGTATACAGGGTGTACGAATCAAACTGTGTTTTTTCTCAAACTTTGGAACACCCTGTGGAATGTTCTAGCTTTTATAAAATACTGAAATTAAAACCCAACTATAGTCTCAGGATTTCTTAACATTATGTTTTTTGTTTCATTCGCTTATGTTGGAGAATAAAAAAGTTGGGCACTTTAACAACTACCCCTGTTTTTCGTCAATACAGGGTGTTTTTAAATAAGTACGGCAAACTTTAAGGAGTAATTCTGCATGATAAAATAATGGCAGTTTGCTTTATAAACGTATGCCCGTAAATGCTTCGTTTCCGAGATAGGGGGTGTTGAAATTGTTCTTACAAACTGACGATTTATTTATTGCTCTAAAACGGTTTGTGATATGCAAATGCAATCTGGTAGATTTTAAGAGGTAGTTATTGCGCATTTTTTGGCATACAATTAGGAATTTTATATTCACCATTGGCGTGCATACGGGTATAAATATTTAAGATATATCCCGTATGCACGTCAATGGTGAATATAAAATTCTTAATTGTATGCCAAAAAATGCGCAATAACTACCTCTTAAAAGATACCAAATTACATTGGCATATCACAAACCGTTTTAGAGCAATAAATAAATCGTCAGTTTGTAAGAACAATTTCAACACCACCTATCTCGGAAACAAAGCATTTGCGGGCAGGCGCGGATACAGGGGGGGGGGTCAACGGGTCCATGGACCCCCTATTGTATTTAGTCTATAAGTATTTTTTTATTATTTATTATTTTTTTCTATTAACTCTAAACTTTAAGCAATCAGTACAACACTAAATTACACGACAACCGCTTCCAAAGAATTGAAAGAAGCCATAAAATTTAATAAAACACCCTTCTCTGAAAAATAATCTGCAGGCGCATTTGTTTGGGTACCGGTGGAACCATAAACAACGGAAATATTTTTCTCAATTCAAAGAATAACAAAAATGAAGATGATATTTTAAAATGCAAATACATTACACTGGGTATAACCCTTATCTCATGAAAAGTCACGTTTCAAATTTGCGATACAATAAAGATATAAAAATTTATATTTTACTAGATAACCCATGCATACCTAACCTACCCATTGATGGTAGAAAGGTTAATTTTTATGGTAAAGAACGACCAGTGAGATTAATAGTCGTGAATTGTCTATCAATCTTTTTGATACCGTAGGTATCTGGGATTATAACATAGTGTATTTTATCCTTAGAGTAAGTGTGGGTCGTATGGCTAAATCTGGAAAATATAATATTTGAGCAGTGTTGCCACAGGTCTTGGACAAAATTTCAGGAGACTGCTCCTATTTTTTCGGTAGAAATCGTCAAATTTCGGTAGATTTTATTTTGGCTTCTTTTGCTATCACATTGCAAAAAAATGATACTTTAGGTACCAGTTTTCAAAAATAAACTACATCCATCATCAAATATAATGATCAATAATCACCATTCATCATACAAATCATTCAAAGTTCAAAATTGGTATACTTTCAAAAAATGTATTTTCTCGGCTTCTAGGTATTATTTATAGAGCAATTTTCTTCATTTATTTTAATCCAAAGTAACTCGAGTAGAGCCGTCTAACGCAATACTAAATATCAAGGATGCTTTAGTTTTGTTATAAGGAATAATTTATTTATAATAAAATAAATCTGCATGTTTTTTCCTGTTGTAAACTTTTTAAAAAACTTACCACACGTGTACCTATTAACGTTCAATATAGGCTATTGATTATGTTCAAAATAACAGAGCTAAAAGGAACTACAACGTTAACGGGATTTTATTGTCTCATATGGTCAATGAACCTCTAAATTTGAAAAAACCGCGGAGTGCTACCATTTAGATGGGTGCGTTTTTGAGAAAGGGGTGAATTAGTCCCTAGACACAGGGTGAATTAGGGTGAATTCTATGCACTTTTGGTACAAACACGTCTACAGGAAAATTGTTCCAGGTTAAATTTACTATCGAAATATCACATTTTAAAGTAAAAAAAAATTTTTTTTACAAAAATATACTCAAATGAAAAGCAAGAAAAAACAGGAAAGAAAACAATTTTGTTTTTTGCCCCATAACTTTTTTTCCACAGGGATATAGGTATAGGCATTGCTTCAGCAAAAAATAACTTTTCTCTTTAAAATGACGTTTGCTAGAATTCTCTAGGATTTATAGTTTCCGAAATAGTATTTTCCAAAGTTCGCAGCTCACAGCATTTTTGGGCCATTTTCCCCATTATTTCGCAAACATTGTTCTGTAACTTTTTTCTACGCATTTCTAGGTATATGCAATGGTACACTTAGTGGAAAGAGAAGTTAATTACCTTTAAAACGGTCTATTGTATAAGGCTGTGCGACTACTTTTAAGTAAGTTATGCTTTTTCTAGGTTTTATACTTTTAATGGTCTTTGATATTATTCATGATTATTTTTAAAATTTTTCAGTATGCCTTTTTTTCTTGTACATTTAGGTATATACTTTGTCAAATGGAAAAAAGCATATTTTCATTACTTTAAAAACGTGTATTGCAAAAAATTCTAGGACTATTTTTAAAATAGATATACGTATGGATATCTAAGGGTGTCCGAAATTTGAGAAAAATTTAATTTTTTTTTATTTTTTTCAATTAGAAGAATATAATTGCATATTATAACATAATTTTTAATTCCAAATAACTTTTCTTAATAACACTTTTCGATATTGTGAAATATAAAGGTACTTTACTCTTGGGCGAAATTTATATTTTTTAACATGTCTCTTACACTTTTGATAAAATGTTATATCTGATGATTGCATGTTAGGTTTTAGACTATGCAGAGCATTTTATAAAGAATAACTTTTTTTCATAAAGTTAATAATAAAAAAGTTTTCCATATGGTTCCTACTTATTGGGACTTATTGTATGCGTATATTGCACATTTTAAAACAGCATATCTTGTTTAAAAATAGTCCTAGAATTTTTTGCTATACACCATTTTAAAGCAACGAAAATCAACTTTCTTTTTTATTGTACAGTGTATATACCTAAATATACAATAAAAAAAGTTATAATGAGAAATTTAAAAATAATCGTAAAATATATCAAATATCATTAAAAGTATAACATTTTGAAAAACAATATCTTGCTTAAAAATAGTCGTAGAACGTTATACAGTAGACCATTTTAAAGGTAATTGTATTCTCTTCCTATTACATGTACAATTGGATATACCTAAAGCTGCGTAAAAAAAAGTTATAGAACAATGTTTGCGAAGTAACAAGGAAAATGTCCCAAAATCGCTGTGAGTGACGAAATTTGAAAAATCATATTTTGGAAACTGTAAATTACTGGGACTTCTACCAAACGTCATTTTAAAGAGGACTGATGGAAGTTATTTTTCTGCAGAGTAATGCCTATACCTATATCCCCGTGGAAAAAAGTTAAATGGCAAAAAACAAAATTGCTTTCTTTCGTGTTTTTTTCTTGCTTTTCTTTCGAGTATATTTTTGTAAAAGAAAATATTTTTGACTCTAAAATATGATATTTTGATGGTAAATTTCACCTGGAACAATTTTCCTGCAGACATGTTTTCACCAAAAATGCATAGAACTCACCCTAATTCGCCCTGTGCCTTGGGACTAATTCACCCCTTTCTCAAAAACGCACCCTTTTAAATGGTAGCACTCCACGGTTTTTTCATACTTAGAGGTCCATTGACTATATGAAACAATAAAACCCCGTTAACGTTGTAGTTCCTTTATAAAATACATAATCAATAGCCTAATATACAAATAGTCTTATTTGAAAGCTGTATAATTGTTTAAACAAGTTAAAAAAAATTATACTTAATAAATAATAGTTATTAACATTTATAAATTACTGCAAAAATAAGGGTTTTTTGCAATTATTATCTCCAATTGTTTATGTATTTCAAATTAGAAACTATTAATATATAAGATCTAGAATATTTATTTGAAACAGTTTTCTCTAAAATCTACAAGGAATGTTTTATAGGCAAAAACATGATGTTTTACACTTTATAATCGTTTAAAAACAAAACAATGTCGGATATTGATGCAATTGAGAACGAGAAAAATTTTTAATGTACTTTAGTTATGTCGAAATAAATATCTCCTGTTACCCAGAAAAATGGGTAATTTTTGATGTCTTATATCTCTTAAACCTGTTGTCCGATTTAAGTGATTTTTTTAATATGTTATAGCCTTAAGCCTTGACAATATCGATATAATAATATTGTTGCTAAACAGGTAAAGTTTCATTGTATACCGGGTTTACGAACCAAACTGTGTTTTTTTCTTAAATTTTGCATCACCCTGTGCAACATTCTAGCATTTGTAGAATACTGAACTTAAAACCTAACTATAGCATCATGCTTTCTCAAAATTTTGTTGTTTGATTGATTCGCTTATGTTGTACAATAAAAAAGTCAGGTGCCTTAACAACTAGACATGTTTTTTATCAATAGGGTGTTTTTAAAAAAATTTGGCAAACTTTAAGGGGTAATTCTGCATGAAAAAATAATTACAGTTTGCTTTATAAACGGTATGTCCGCAAATGCTTCGTTTTCCGAGATAGGGGATGTTGAAATTTTTCTGACAAACTGACGATTTATTCATTGCTTTAAAACTGGCTGAGATATGCAAATACAATTTGGTGGGTTTATGACGTAATTATTGCATATTTATGACATACAATTAAGAATTTAATATTCACCATTGCCGCGCATACGGGTAATATGAGCCATCATATTATCCGTATGCGCGTCAATGGTGAATATTAAATGCTTAATTGTATGCCAAAAAATGTGCAATAACTACGTATTAAAACCCATTAAATAAATAAATCGTCAGTTTGTCAGAAAAATTTCAACACCCCCTATCTCGGAAACGAAGCATTAGCGGACATAAGTTTCTAAAGCAAACTGTCATTATTTTTTCATGCAGAATTACCCCTTAAAGTTTGCCAAAATTTTTTAATAACACTTGTATTGATAAAAAACATGTGTAGTTGTTAAAGCACCTAACTTTTTTATTATCCAACATAAGCGAACCAGTCAAACAACAAAATGTTGAGAAAGTATGAGGCTATAGTTAGGTTTTAATTTCAGTATTCTACACTTGCCAGAATATTCCACAGGGTGATGCAAACTTTAAGAAAAAAACACAGTTTGATTCGTACACCCGGTATACAATGAAAATTTACCTGTTTAGCAACAATTTTATTATATCGGTATTTTCAAGGTATAAGGCTATAATATATTAAAAAAATCACTTAAATCGGACAACAGGTTTATAAGATATAAGACATCAAAAATTTTATAAGATATAAGACATCAAGACATTTTTAAGATGGCCGGTTAATTTTGGCCCAGAGTGTACTATTTTTAGTTTGGAATTATCTTCTATATCAAAATAGATCACAATCCTTCAGTATTCACTATTCAGATTCAGGTAGATAATTTTACTCCCAAAATAATTAGTGGAGTCACTGAAGGTTTTCACCTCCGATTTCGTTGAACCTTCATCGATTTTCCTGAAAATGGGTGAGTCGTTAGAAGATACTTCAAGGAACAAAGGTGACATGATGCCAACTTGCGCTTTTACCTTGGGGGTAGATGCCACCCCTTCTCGGGGGTGAATTTTTTTTTATTAAAAATAATACCAGAAATCGATAGAGGGGCAACTTCTAAGCAAAATTTGTTATATAAAGTTATTAACATAAATCAATACTTTTTGAGTTATTAAATATCAAAGATTTTATTTTTTCTTAAAAAAATGCATGTTTTAAAGCTGTTTTTCACGTATTACTCAAAAACTATAAGCTTTTGTAAAAAAGCTATTATTACCAAAATTAAAGATAATAAAAAATTTAATACACTTCCCACTTAAAGAACTAAACTAATGTTATTTCAAAGTGAGTTACGGGTAATTTAATGTTAATTTTTTCGACGAGTACTCAAAACTCAAATCTAAGTATTCAAGCTTACATAACGGGAAAACGATGCATTTTATAGAATATACTTGTTAAGCACTTGTCAAAGTACTTCGGAATTCCTATCAAATGAGCTCCAGTAGAAGGTAATAGCATCAAAATTGAGCAAGTTATGATGAAAATAAGAGAACCCTTTCGATTTTTTTAGGAAAAAATGAAAAATAAAACATACGCCGTTTCCATCAAAATTAAAATTTGTAGTAATCCTCACAAGAATTTCTTTAGGTTAACATAGTTAATGATTTCAACAATTTTGACCGGTTTAGAATGCATATTATCGAAAAAAAAAAAAATATAATTTAAAAAATCAGAATTTTTCAAATTATCGTAGTTTTCATTTTCTTTTCATAATAACTCCAAAAATGCTCAATATACGTAAGAATAATATATAACTAAATTTTAGTTTTTTCTGTTCCAAATACTTTACCCATTTTACTATTTCCGTAGAGTAAAAAATAACCGAGACAGAAACGTTTAAAATTTTAATTTTGCTGCGAGAACCATGTAACCGGGACAATTTAACCTTTTATTATTAAAAAAGTAAGAGGTTTGGAAGACTAATTTTGACGTTTTTTAATAACTCTTGGAATCAACTTTTAACTAGTTTTTAGGTGAACCTGATATCTTAAAAATTAACGGAGTTATTTAGAAAAAAACAATAACATTTTTTGAAAAAATTTTTAAAAGATACATTTTGAAACATTTTTGGTGCATAAATTTTAATGCTATCAACTCGTTCGAGGGCTTATTTGATAGATATTTCTATGAACTTTGACAAATGTTTAATAAGTTTATGTTATAAAATGCATCATTTTCCCGGTATTTAAGCTTAAATACTTAGATTTGGGTACTCGACGAAAGAAATATACATTCAATTACCTATAACTCACTTTTAGTTAACATTGAAAGGTTTTTCTAGTAAGGATTTTATTTGATTTTTTATTAGCCTCAATTTTGATAATAATAACTTTTTTGTAAAACTTATAGTCTTTGAGTTATATATGAAAAATCGGTTAAAAACATGCATCTTTCTCACGAAAAATTAAAATCTTTGATCTTTAATAACTTAAAAAGTTTTGATTTATTTTAATAACTTTATATAACAAATTTTGCTTATAATTTGTCCCTCTATCAAATTATGGTAAAAGCGTAAGTTGGCACCATGTCACCTTTGTTCTTTGACATATCCTCTAACCACTCACCAAGTTTCATGCAAATCGATGGAGGTTCAACGAAATCGGAGGTAATAGCTCCTATCCACCTTCAGTGACTGCACTAATAATATAAAAGGACAAAGGACTGGTCATAAAATTGATATCGGTAAATCCGTATCTGCTGGTTCGCACATTGTGTCACAAGCTACTGAAAGCAATTCAAGAATTCTTGAAAATTGACTAAACTCTGTTGTCAAATCTATCCTCTAAAAAAACTTTCTAATAATTTTGATTTTTCAGTAGAAAAAAAAATCGGCAGATTAATTTGAAAATTAAGAATTTTGATTTTTCGGTAGAAAAAGGAGAATAGGTAGATCAGTAGATTTGACAGGTATTCGGTAGATCTACCGAAAAATCGGTAGCTTTGGCATCACTATATTTGAAGTAAGTCTGGACCCCCCTATAATGAATTTCTAGATTCGCGCCTGTTTGCGGGCATACGTTTATGAAGCAAACTTTCATTATTTTATCATGCAGAATTACCCCTTAAAGTTTGCCGTACTTATTTAAAAACACCCTATATTGACGAAAAACAGGGGTAGTTGTTAAAGTGCCTAACTTTTTTCATAAGCGAATGAATCAAAAAACAGAATGTTAAGAAAACTTGAAGCTATAGTTGACTTTTAATTTTAGTATTTTATAAAAGCTAGAACATTTCACAGGGTGTTCCAAAGTTTGAGAAAAAAACACAGTTTGTTTCGTACACCCTGCATACAATGACAATGTACCTGTCTAGCAACAATATTATTACAGCGATATTGTTAAAGAATATTGTTAAAGAAGGCTATAACATATTAAAAAAAATACTTAAATCGGACATCAGGTTTAGGAAATACAAGACATTAAAAATGACCCATTTTTTGGGGTGGCGGTTTTTTGTACCGGTGAGTGTATATCTCTTCTTGTATTATAACTAGAAGATTTATGAAGGAACAAATATCTTTGTTTTTTATAAGCTACAAAAATGTTTTTTATAGTTTTTTTTAGTTAGGTCAATAGTTTTTAAGGCATTCGCAAAACATACAGTTAGAAAAGGTGTCATTTTTCAATGAAAATTGTCAATTTTCAATCACGAATAACTCAAAAAGTTTTTGAGTTTTCAAAAAAAATTATAGAACAGTTTTTGCTTGGAATTAGGTTCTCTAGCCACATCCGTGGTTATTTTGACCAAAAAAGTTTCCAGCCCCTTGAAGGGGTGGGAACCGCCCCCAAGATAAAAAGCGCCATAGTATATAGGGTAGACTTTGAATAAGGAGATAAGTAGAGGCTATTCCCAAAATTTGATTAAAATCCATGCAGTAGTATAGAATACGGAGGTAATATCGTGTTCTTGCTCTCATTGACTGGCCTATTAGATTTATATGCTTGGCTTGTTTATTACGTTCGTTTTGAAGTGTGTGCTTTGTGCGATAATGTCTGAACCTGAACCTTTTCAGCTCAGAATACGAAACAGAACAAATTGAGTCAGATTTTGAAGGTATTCCCACTGCAAAAATTAAGAGAAAAAATCTGTAGACTAAGCAGAATTAAGTAATAAAAAGAAATAATATACTGATTTATTTGATGTTGCGACAGGCGATTACAAAACAATGAAAATTGCAAAGTGCGTATTATGTAAAAATAAAGAACAGCGTTAGAAAATGACAAATATTGGAACTAGTCTTTAAAACGACATCTGATGCAAAGTCACAAAAAATTCATTGAACTACTCTGTCAAAAATATATTATATTATTTTGTTGTTCTTTCATAAATTTTTGTCGAACAAGATTAAATTACACTGGTATGATAAAAAACCATCCAACGAATTTGTTGTGATCTAGTAACACTCAAATAAGAATATAAAAAAGAGATATCGTTGACAGAATAGAATATGCATAAAATTATCACCGATTACCGATAAAACGAAACTTGCCAGCAAGCAATTTTACGCGTAAATGAATCATTTTCTTGAATTTACGACTCCATTTTGACTTGTATCGCCTCCCGTATCAAGTTATTTTTATATGGGACTCATTGTATTTTTAATTTTGTTATCTTAATTTGCAACTAACATTTCTATCTCAACAAAAAAGTATATCTACTAAATAAATTATTTTTCAAATATTTAAAAATAAAGAACAGCGTTATAAAATGACAAATATTGGAACTAGTTCTTTAAAACGACATCTGATGCAAAGTCACAAAAAATTCATTGAATCTACTCTGTCAAAAATATATTATATTATTTTGTTGTTCTTTCATAAATTTTTGTCGAAGAAGACTCAATTACACTGGTATGATAAAAAAACCATCCAACGAATTTTTTGTTGTAATCTAGTCGCAATTTATTTTGAAGTCGTAGGTCGATCGGTGGATTGTCGATCACGTATTTGTCGACACTCATCCTCAGAATGACCGGGAACATCACAATAGCTACATCGCGGCCGTTTTTCGTACGATTCTCGATTGTGGGTGGCTTCGTTCTTGTTAGAACAAGGTTTCTCAAATATATCTTCAACTTTACGTGCTGCTGTAAGCAGCTCCGTAAAAGTGGAAACGGTACCTCTAGAAATATTTTCTCGAATCCCCTTGTTTAATAATCCATACACCATATCTAGCTGGATCGTCTCTGTAAGGCTGCCTGGTTCTAATTGCGCTAGAGCAGCCCTACAGCGGCAAACAAAGACGTCCACTGTCGCTTTTCCGTCTTGCTCCTCGGCAAATAGCTTGCGGTACACATGATATGCCGGTTTCTCGGACCGAACGTAATTCTCAGCAAACTAACAAGTTCCTTCCATGTAGATATAGCATCTTTGACTCCTTGATACCATTTCGCCGCGAAATTATCAAAAAGCATCGCGATTCTTTATAGATTTCTACGGCGCTAATGAAGGCATTTACATCGGTGTCCTTGTGTCCGTCAAAGCTCGAATGGCATTTCGACAAGTTGCCACTTTGGAACGACGGCGAAACGGGAGCACTTTGTACCGACAATCTCGACAAAAGCTCTTGAAATTGTTTGTTGGTCAACACCACGTTTTGAGTCATGTCTCTAATGTTTACCTCCACAGATCTATTTGAAAAAACAGAGTCCGACTAAGGAATGATTTATCGCACTCAAATGTTCAAGGTTTGGCGTGGAACGCAAATTGTACAAATAATAATTGGTCAGGCAAAATTGAAAAGTACTTGCTAGTAAGTAGCTGTGTCTACGTTTGGATAAAAATACCTCCAGCACCTTTCTGCACACCACCTGTACGATCCTTGGAACCTTGGACAACTAGCACTAAATCACTTCAGAGTTCAACAAAGCAGAAGGTTTTCACACGTGACCGAAGCAGTCAATTGTCTAATAAATAATAACAAAATAGAAAGAACGTGTCCGAATACCCGAAGCACTTTGAACAATATGTCGACTAATTATATACCGAAGCGAATGTCCTAATACTATCATTACCGACTTTGTGCTTGTTACCAAACAATAGGTCCACTACTTTTTTTTATACCGAAACGAATTATTGTCCGAATATGAAAAAAATGTAATTAATTGTTTTTAACTTTTAAGTTAGCGATCTTCTTTTGAACACCGTTGCGAGAAGGGTCCACGGTGAATAATTTAACAATTATTATTGCTGAAGCGCACTTTTCTAAGGCGATTTTTCATTTAAACTACCGAAACACAGCAAAACTCGATTTATACCGTAATTTTCAAGTAAACTCTCCACGTTGGGCGCCAATATAAAGGAAAATTAGGTAATTAATCTCAGGTTTTAGGTTTTTTTACAATGAAAATCACGATAAACGATCGAATGCTGTATTTTCGTCTCTTCTATACAAAGTCTGAAAGCTAACTAACTAAGAACAGAGGCCAAATAACATTGTCTGTGTCCTTTTCGCATCTGCTAAATATTAAAACATAGACGACGGTCAAAGAAGACACACACGATAGGCTTCTTCACAGAACACAGGGCTGTTGCAAAAGCATGTGTCGTTTGACGATCCTAATTATTACAGTCACCCTCCAGGGGCGTATCGTAAGGAATTAGTTTTTTCCACAGTTCCAATTTATATATGTAGGTATATTTAATCAGTTCATAATGTCCTACGACGCACGTCTTCCGATTCCCAATCGCCATTGTTCTCTATCGTAACACATATCTTCGTTCAAGCCTCGTTCTCTAATCTCCCTATGAATTCCCTAAATCCAGCTTTTCCTAGGTCTTACTCTTTTCCGTCTTCCTTTTGGTGCCCATCGTAGTACTTGCTTGGGTAATCTGTCGCCTTCCATACGTTGTACGTGGCCAAACCATCTCAGTTGCTTTGTTTTTATATCGTCAATTATAGTATGCTTTACATCCTATCTCCAATATTCTTGTATTTCTGATTTTATCTATTCTTGATATACCAGCAGCTCTTCTCCAGAAGTCCATTTCAGTTGTTCTGAGCATATTTTCAGATTTTTCTTTAAGTGGCCAAACTTCGCTGCTGTATGTTATAATGCTCTTAACAATGCTGTTTAGATATTATGTTTATTTTCTTTAGAGATACTTTGGTCCCATATGATTGTGTTCAATAATGCGATAGCTTTCCTTCCTTGTGAGCACCTTTCTTGGATATTCTTGTCGAATGTTTCATCTTGTGTAATTTTAAGCCCTAAGTATTTATATTACTGATAGTGATTAATAGTTATTTCATTTTCCAACGCTAAATCCTGCTGCATACCTAGTTCTGAGCTGTATGATCAGTTATAATTTATCTGTGCTAAAAAGCCAGTGTTCACAGTCAAAAAATTATATAAGTACATAATACCAATATTAACAAGACGGAATAACGGTAATTCTCAACTTAAATCGTGCAGATGAAGATCTTGTTTATGGCATAGTGTTATGCCTTATATGAAGGACAAATTGTACCGACACTAGATATTTTAGTTAACAGACTTCACGTGTATTACACGCGAAATTAAGTGCGGTAAAATAACTGTTTGGAGGTGTTTTCAAGTATAGGGTTTATCTACAAAAATGCAGATAAAAGATATTTTACAGATATGGTGGATACGCGATCTAAAGGTTGGGTAGATAATAATCAATCTTGCACATTGCTTCTTAATAGAGAAAAAACAATAACCATATTCCATGCTCGATCAGTAGACGGATGGGTTTCGAATGTCATATTAGTTCAGAGAAATAAGGAAAAAAATATCCTGTTGGTGACACAACCCCCTCCAGGCCGAAACCAAATTTTTTGAGTAGTATGGACATCTATAATAATAACCTATATGTTTCCTGCAGCCGATTTTAATGATATACATAGTTATAAACAAATAAAGATCAAAAAACGGTAAATTTTCGCTTTTTTCGTCTATTACCAAAAAGTTAAGCATTTTAACCCTCGTAAAGCGGTGCGGGGTGCAGGTGCACCCCAGACCTCGTATTTCTCTCCTATCTTTTTTAATAAATTTTTTTGAGTTTTGTCCATTTTTTTATTCGCATTAAATTCAATTCTAAACGCATTCCACCCATTACAGCATTTAAAACTCTTTGCGTTTTTGTGTTTTTTTTTTGGAAAAATGACGGTAAGGTGCAAATAATGATGAAAATTTCATTCTGAATTAGACGTTTCTGCTGTTCCACCTAGAACTAACAGAGCTATGGGACAATGTCGGTGTTAGTTATGTTATAGAAAAAAGACCGAAAGTCCCGCCATAACTGTATTGTGTATAAAAACTTTGTGTTGCTCAAACTGTGAAAAATTTCATGTGTTTGTCTTGCAGCGATAATATTGTTTTTAAGAAGAAATGAGTACTTTGTTGTAAAATTATGTTCCATAATAAGAAAAACAAGTCATAATTATCTTTCAAATCAATTTCCCCAACGTTATAGAATAGAATAGAATAGAAATATGCTTTATTGTCATGAAAAATTTAACAATTTTATAGACAAAGCTTACAAGAATCATAAATAAGAACAATAACAAATAACAAATACAATTTACTAAAATGATATAAATCGTCTATATAAATAAAAATAATAAAGAGAAACAAAAAAAAACAGTAACAATCTATTGCAAAATTTAAAAAAAAAATTTGCAAATTGCATATTCTACCTTAAGAAATTTAATAAGTTAAGTTAAATTTCTTAAGGTAGAATAATAACGTTCACATATAAAAAAAATGGATATGCGGATGGGGTGCAAATGGGGTTAAACAAATTTGAAAGTAAGAAACTCATAAATCGTATAAAAAACTTCAATATGGCGTTCGCTGAATATGTCTATCCTTAATGGTTGCTTAGAAAATTGCAAAATAAATCAAAAATTTTGAGTTTTTTAAATATTCATAACTTATGTAAAAATTAACTTCGAACCTTCTTATTACACGGAATGCTGAGACTTCTGGTGCTTAAATCATACCCTAAATTTCAAAGCAATTGGTCAAATAGTTTAAAAGATATTTAATTTGTTTATCCCAAATTAATTTTTTTTGCGACACTATAAGTCAGAAAATGATGAAGTTACAGTAATACTTTGAATAGTTTATGAAAGAAGAAGATTTACACTATTAATTTAATTTAAAAAAAATGATAAAAAAATTCTAAATATTGCAAAATTATTTTGCAAGAACATGTGAGTTAAAAAAATTGGGGGGGGGGGGCTAACTTCGTTCCTAATTGTCCTAGGACAATTGTTTTTCTTTCTAAATATGTATAAAATTCAGTATTTCTAGATATGACAAAATAATTTTTCTACAGGTAACGTTTAAAAAGTTATTCTAATTGTTTATAAGTAAGCAAAAAATCGACTTGTTTTTGCAAAAGTAAAAGTCCGAAGTATTACTGTAACCTCATAATTTTCTGACGTATAGTGTTGCAAAAAAATGAATTTGGGATAAACAAATTAAATAACTTTTAAACTGTTTGACCAATTGCTTTAAAATTTAAAATATAATTTAAGCATAAGAAGTCTCAGAATTCTATGTAATAAAAAGGTTCTAACTTAATTTTTACATAAGTTATGAACATTTATAAAATCTCAAAATTGATGACTTATTTTGCAATTTTCTAAGCAACAAATAAGGATAGACATATTCAGCGAACGCCATATTGAAATTTTTTATATGATATATGAGTTTCTTATTCTCAAATTTGTTTAGACCAAAAAATATGTTTGAATAGATGTTTTTTACTTTTTAGTAATATACGAAAAAAGCAAAAATTTACCGTTTTTTGATCTTCATTTTTTTATAACTATGTATACCATCAAAATCGGCTGCAGGAAACATATAGGTTATTAATATTAGTCCAGAGAAGTAAGATTTTTCTCGTGACTCATCCCCCTCCAGGACGAAACCAAATTTTTTGAGTAGTATGGACATCTATATTAATAACCTATATGTTTCCTGCAGCCGATTTTGATGATATACATAGTTATAAACAAATGAAGATCAAAAAACGGTAAAGGACATCGCACACATCTTATGGAAAATATAATGTCACTCAAATTCAATAAAATTTATACGATTAGATTCGTTTTAATATAACGATCAATTCTTATCATTGCGCCAACTCTTAATTATGATTAATTACGGCGCAAATTGCAATTAAAGTTTATCGAAATCACATTTTTGGAGTCCATAAAATGTTAGTTTACAATCATTATTGCTCTGAGTGCTATTCATAACAGCTTAAATCCCGCTGGGCCTAAGCGGATTAGTGAAACTAATCCGCTGATTTATGGAGTACCGAAAATCTGGGTATTTTAAAATATTTTTTCTCTCTCTAACTTATGTACACCTGGTTCCAAAAAAAACTGATACGACTCTTGACGCGTATTTTGTAGAAAATTGAGCAGTGTATTTTGAAGGATAAATACTTAATATTTACATACTGTCAATGTCACTGCCAAATCTTAAAATTTGTCAGATAGCTTATTCTGTTCCACGGTTATTAGACTTTATTATTAATCTTTATTATTAATACTTTCTCCGCATCTGAGCATATCTTATCAACTGTATTGTTTTTAAACAATAGATGATAAAATAAAAATATTGACAGTTCAAAAATGTGAACATTATTGCATTGTGTGTGGCCTAAGTTTGGGCTGAAAACTGAAATGTATTACATTTTTACAAAATTTTGGAATATGTTTAATTACGTAGACCAATTTTAACAGTTGTTTTCAATACAGATTTCAATCATCTACAAATAGTTTCTAATGTCTTTTGATGTCAAATAATTAGGGAAGCTGGAATTCAACAGTTTAGAATTTTACATTGAGTTAATGCAAAATTGTGACGCATGTCAAAATTCTCAATGTATTTTAATTGTATTCATTTTTTTTTCGAATCCTGAGAAAACTAATAAATATTTTTGAAAAATTTAAACTCAGAATGAAAGACTACATTATTACCGAGGGCTGAAAGTCCCTGAAAACTTCTATAATATTTATTTTAATAAGTTACAGGGCTGAAAATAAAAAAAGTGTGATATTTAATTTCAAATATTTCATTCAATAGAAACTGCCTGTTTATTCTAAGGGGCTTTCCGCCCTCGGTAATAATGTAATCTTTCATCCTGCGTTTAAATTTTTCTAAAATACTTATTAGTTTTTTCATGGATCAGTTGTTTGTTGTTTGTTTATTTTATTATTTGTCTGTCATAATCAATCAAATACACTGCTCAACATGATCAAATCTTACTAAGAGTCGTATCAGTTTTTTTAGGAACCGGCTGTACCTACCCATTTGATTTCAGATTTATTTATATTAATTTCTGCTCTTATTTTTGAAAATAGAGAGTTGGCGCAATGATAAGATTTGATCGTGAATTTAAAACGAATCTATTGGTATAAATTTTATTGAATTTGAGTGACATTATATTTTCCATAAGATGTGTGCGATGTCCTTTTCGCTTTTTTCGTCTATTACTAAAAAGTGAAGCATTCTAAACAAATTTGAGAATAAGAAACTGATAAATCATATAAAAAACTTCAATATGGCGTTCGCTGAATATGTCTATCCTTATTTGTTGCTTAGAAAATCACAAAATAAGTCATACATTTTGAGATTTTATAAATGTTCATAACTTATGTAAAAGTTAAGTTAGAACCTTCTTATTACACGGAATGCTGAGACTTCTTGTGCTTAAATTATATTGTAAATTTCAGACCAATTTGTCAAATAGTTTAAAAGTTATTTAATTTGTTTATCCCAAATTCACTTTTTTTTAAACACTATAACTCAGAAAATTATGAGGTCACAGTAATACTTCGGACAGTTTATGAAAGAAGAAGATTTACACTATTAACTTAACAAAAAAAAAAGACAAAAAGTAATTTTAAACAGTGTAAAATTATTTTGCAAAAACATGTCGATTTTTGCTTACTTATAAACAAAAAGAGTAACTTTTTAACCGTTACCCGTAGAAAAATTATTTTTCATATTTAGAAAGACTAAATTTTTATACACATTTAGAAAGAAAAACAATTGTTAGAAAGAAAAATAATTAGGGACGAAGTTAGCTCCCCCTTTTTTTAATTCACATGTTTTTGCAAAACAATTTTGCAATATTTAGAATTATTTTTGTCATTTTTTTTTAATTAAGTTAATAGTGTAAATCTTCTTCTTTCATAAACTATCCAAAGTATTACTGTAACTTCATCAGTTTCTGACTTATAGTGTTGCAAAAAAAATTAATTTGGGATAAACAAATTAAATAACGTTGAAACTATTTGACCGACTGCTTTGAAATTTAGGATATGATTTAAGCACAAGAAGTCTCAGCATTCCGTGTAATAAGGGGGTTCTAAGTTAATTTTTACATGTTATGAATATTTATAAGAACTCAAAATTTATAATTTATTTTGCAATTTTCTAAGCAACCCATAAAGATAGACATATTCAGCCACCGCCATATTGAAGTTTTTTATATGATTTATGAGTTTCTTACTCTCAAATATGTTTAAATTGCTTAACTTTTTGGTAATAGACGAAAAAAGCAAAAATTTACCGTTTTTTGATCTTCATTTGTTTATAACTATGTATATCATCAAAATGGGCTGCAGGAATCATATAGGTTATTATTATAGACGTCCATACTACTCAAAAAATTTTGTTTCGGCTTGGAGGGGGTTGTGTCACCAACAGGGTATTTTTTTCCTTATTTCTCTGAACTATATACCTAGATGTCCATAGTACTCAAAAAATTTGGTTTCGGCCTAGAGGGGCATGTTTCACGAGAAAAATCTTATTTCTCTGGACTATATCTCTATCAGCTCGATTTACCATGGCACATGTCATACATTTAAAGACTTGTTTAAAAATAAGTTTATACCCAACATCCCCGAATAGTGTCATGGTTATGGATAATGCATTATATCAGAGCAGGCAACTACAAAAAATTCCCATTTCAAACGATCCCAAAATAACAATAGGTATAATACCTACAGAATTACTTATAAAATGATAATGATATTTTTTATTTTCACATAAATAAGTAAGAATTAATAATAAGTAAGTATTCTGACCAATAGAAAGCTACAGAAATCTGAATTAAATCGATAATTTTTGATAATCTCCCGTCGTTAAGTATATTACGTCAGATGCCCTTCGTTGCTACGAAAAAATACATTCAGTGACATTAATGACAATTAATGTTTTAAAAATTATAAAAGTGATGACTTTCAATCGTCAAATATTTATAAAAACTGTGTGTTTAATGGTACTTACATAAATAAATTACAATAAAATTTTGGTTTTGAACAGTTTTATTCATGAAATAATCGCAACAAATTGCACTCGACCTCTGAAATTAATATAGAATTTTTGCTCTCGTGAGACTTTGACATAATTTCACTCGCCTTCGGCTCGTGAAATTAAAACTGTCAAAGTGTCACTCGGGAAAAATTCAATAATTTCAGAGCTCTTGTGCAATTACTACTGATTATTTCATTCATAGGAGATTCTGACCAATAGAAAGCTACAGAAATGCAAATTAAGGTGATAATTTTTGATAATATCCCGTCGTTAAGTATATTACGTCAGATGCCCTTCGTTGCTACGAAAAAATACATTCAGTGACATTAATGACAATTAATGTTTTAAAAGTTATAAAAGTGATGACTTTCAACCGTAAAATATTTTATAACAACTGTGTGTTTAACAGTACTAATTTGTACTTACATAAATAAATTGCAATAAAATTTTGGTTTTGAACAGTTTTATTCATGAAATAATCGCAACAAATTGCACTCGAACTCTAAAATTAATATAGCATTTTGGAGCTCTTGTGCAATTACTACTGAAAATATTACGGTTTGAAGGCTTCCGCCACATAGACCAGGGCATTTAGAACTAAAAAACCGGAATAAATCGATTTTTAAATAGAGCAATAATTGCTTAAAGTGCATAAAATGCTTCCGGAAGTGCATAAATATGTCAAAATAAGCATATTAAGAGCCAGCTTTGAACACGAATACGCTATCAGAACCTACCCCCGGAGCACGTGGTGCCGTGTCACTTTTAAAGCCCGTCATCTTCTGGAGTTTAGAGGGCTTTTGGGCACCAGGTTTGATGGCGTGTTCTTGTTCAGCCACCCCAAAAACCCCTGAGTAATCTATTTGCATCAATTTAGTACCGAAAACCCTCGAAACTCCAGATGACGTGCTTTAGCAATGAACCTGGGCACCAGGGTGCTCCGGTAATCGGTTCTGATGGCGTATTCGTCTTCAGCGACCCCTAAAACCCCCGAGTAGCAAAATATGGCCTTTAATACACATGTTTTAACATTTTTATGAACTTTTGGATGCTTACGCACTAAAATGCAAATACTATACACTATACATTTCCACCCATTTTTCTATAGTAGACATTTTTCTTGACATCATCCAAGTTTCTAGGTGTGGTATTTAAAAATCGATTTATTTTGTGTTAAATGCCCTGGTCTAACATTAGAATGTCTTTAACCCAATCGAACATATTATTGTATGTTATATCAAGAACAAGTCAAGAGTTTGAAGAAATAATACTTCAAATGAATGTCTATCGAAGTTCTCTGTTTAACCCAGGTATGACAATACCAAAAGGCACCGTTAGGAAAATATTCCAATTTACGGTTCAGAGAACCTGTATGAATCGAGTCTTTGTACTTTGGCATTAGTAAAATAGAAAATCTACGGTTTCGTTTTGATTTAAATTTATCTCCTGCCATCCCCCGATTGTACTTCTAGTACTATTTCTAGATCTACCCGTTGTCAAGGGGGCTCTGCAGAAGACAAATTTACACCAACACGTCCGTAGTTTCTTGGTATAAAATAAACTATATACAGGGTGCGCCAAACCTCTGGTCTTCTTTGATTACGGCTAAACTATGAGATATACAAAAACATGTTTATAACAAAACTAATGTGTATCAAAGAAATCTATAATTTAAAATTATTTTCAATTATACATGGTGAGTCAGAACGACGGTATGAACCAAAGTTGTATTTTTTAAATGGAACACCCTGTATATTAAATCATTTTTGAATATATTATTTAAAAATATGAAAAATTTGTATAAGGTCTTATAGGCCTAAAGTTAATAATTTTCAAAATATTTACATTTTTATTGAGAAAAATGGTAATATTTATAGGGTTGTGGATTATGTTTCCAAGGAAATAAAAATTTAGGTGATAGGTCAAAGTTTTTAAAATACAGTGTTATTTTTAAATAATTTAATATTTTTTACTTTTAGCCATAAAATATACAGTGTGATCACTATTTGCAAATACAAAATTTTCTCATTTTTTTTTAAATGGGACACCCTGTATATTAGTTTTGCGTTTTGTAGTAAATATTACAACCTTTCTTTTGGTATAAGGTTGTATGTACCTAGCATGTTTCGTTTTGTAGATATTTTAAAAAAACTATAGATTTTACGTTTTTGCGGATTTTTTATTTAAAAATTTTTTTGCAAAAAAATAATTATAATCTGGTTTTAGAAACAGACACTAAAATATAAAATATGAAAATAAAAACGTAATTAAAGATTAAAATAAATCGTATGCTAGTACAATTCAATTGAATTTAATAACTTTAAATTATTTTACAAAAAATATTTTACCTTATTAATGAACACATAAATTAGTTGCTAAATTAAATAAACAACCAAATTTTAAATCAATCGTAGTAATTCTTCTACCGCAGCAACTTTCCTGTACCAAATTAATTGTTAGTTATATTGTATTTACGAGTAAGATCAGTTAATAACTTTTTAATTTACCTACATCTTGAGAACGTATAAAGTATGCTTTGAAACAAATGAACGTTATGGAAGTATATTAAGAAGTAAATAGTATCTATGTACCTACTCGTGTCACAAAAGCTGGTAATAATTTCTAATGGTTTCGCCCAAAACAAATGTCATATCCAAAAATTTTTCGGTTAAAAAATTAAAATTTAAAATATAAAAAATTGTTACAAAAATTTCAACTACAAAAGTATTACCAGTTTTTGTGACACCAGTAAATACTATTTATATTAATAAATAATTTGGATGATACATTTAACATTCATTTGTTTCAAAGCATACCTTATAATAATTTTTATATTCTCAAGATGTATGTGAGTAAATTTAAAAGGTAAATTAAAAGTTTAACTAAATACAATTTAACTAACAATTAATTTGGTACAGGAAAGTTGCTGTAGTAGAAAAATTACTACGGTTGATTTAAAATTTGGTGGTTTATTTAATTTAGTAACTAATTTATGCATTCATTAATATGGTAAAATATTTTTTGTAAAATAGTTTAAAGTTATTAAATTCAATTGAGTTGTACTAGCATACGATTTATTTTAATCTTTAATTACGTTTTTATTTTCATATTTTATATTTTAGTGTATGTTTCTAATACCAGATTATAATTATTTTTTTTGCAAAAATAATTTTAAATAAAAAATCCGCAAACACGTAAAATCTATAGTTTTTTTAAAATATCTACAAAACGAAACATGCTAGGTACATACAACCTTATACCAAAAGAAAGGTTGTAATATTAACTACAAAACGCAAAACTAATATATAGGGTGTCCCATTTAAAAAAAATGAGAAAATTTTGTATTTGCAAATAGTGATCACACTGTATATTTTATGGCTAAAAGTAAAAAATATTAAATTATTTAAAAATAACACTTATTTTAAAAACTTTGACCTATCACCTAAATTTTTACTTCCTTGGAAACATAATCCACAACCCTATAAATATTACCATTTTTCTCAATAAAAATGTAAATATTTCGAAAATTATTAACTTTAGGCCTATAAGACCTTATACAAATTTTTCATATTTTTAAATAATACATTCAAAAATGATTTAATCTACAGGGTGTTCCATTTAAAAAAATACAACTTTGGTTCATACCGTCGTTCTGACTCACCCTGTATAATTGAAAATAATTTTAAATTATAGACCTCTTTGATACACATTAGTTTTGTTATAAACATTTTTTTGTATATCTCATAGTTTAGCCGTAATCAAAGAAGACCAGAGGTTTGGCGCACCCTGTATACCGCAATATGGTTAGAACGCCCTCTAATTTAAATCAAAACGAAACCGTAGATTTTCTATTTTACTAATGCCATACTCTGTATTAGAGTACAAAGACTCGATTCATACAGGTTCTCTGAACCGTAAATTGGAATATTCTCCTAACGGTGCCTTTTGGTATTGTCATACCTGGGTTAAACAGAGAACTTGAATCGAGTCGACATTCATTTCACTTATTCCCCGTTAGAGGGCGTTCTAACCATACCGCGGTATAAATAGTTTTATTTTATACCGAGAAACTACGGACGTGTTGGTGTAAATTTGTCTTCTGCAGAGCCTCCTTGACAACGGGTAGACCTAGAAATAGTACTATCGGTGGATGGCAGGAGAAAAATTTAAATCAAAACGAAACCGTAGATTTTCTATTTTAAATAATACTTCGACACATTTAACTGCATTTATCCTGCAAAAATTAAAATGATAATCACCATTAATGCGAATAGTCTTACATAAAAAATGCAAACTTACATAGTATCATAGCTGAAGATTAATATTTTCCTACACATTTACAAAATATTATTATCGAGGAAAGGACTTTCTTCACTTATAGACATTTTTTTGTTCAAAGTAGACTCGACAGGTATCACAATCAAGTTTTTACGTGCATTAGAGCACTGAATTTATTTTTACACATAGTTTAATACCGATCCTTTGATCCATTGTTTTCGATAGCACAAAATCGCCAAGCAGAGCAAAAACACCTAGCGTTTACCCTTTTAGTAGGAGAGCTGGCAGACATTTTTGGGTAGATATTTGAGACATTTTGAAAAATTTTCAGTTAACTCTTCCATAATATCCTAATACAAAAATGAAGACCTGACTGAAATCTACAGCTGAAGTTCACTTCAATGTTGATCCAGTGAATGTTACTGACGATGATAACATTCATTAACTTATTGGTATTATCTTCTTTTAATTAATAAAAAAACCTGAGAAATCTAAAATATATAATAATTACTTAAAAACTTTTGAGGCATAACAGCACGGGTATCGTCAGGTTACGAGATTTTGCTCGAACGAATGGAATCGCTGCGATCGAGGACACAAACAGCTATCATGACAGGTATCATGTTACAAGCTATGACGCGGATGACGTGCAACGGTAAGTAAATTGGACGAAGTATATAGATATAAATATGCTTTCTCTACCACACTGATGCTTACCTATAACGTTTTTCGTTCACATGTACGATTATTATTTTTTTTTTTGATCGCCTAGCAGCAGGTAGAAATCTCACCACAATGACCTGTCCTTTTTAGAATATTTATTTTTCATATTATAAAATACCCTGTCAAAATAGCAACTTGCCTCAACCATATTTTTTGTATTTATTTGGAAAATAGTTTTGCAAGCATCTTGCAGAGTTAAAATCCCTCGCAAATCGAGTGTCTTGCAGTGGCGGCTCGTGATTTTTACAATAGGGGAGGCTATACCTAACTGTAAAATATCTAGACAAATTTGCACTAGCAAAAAAATGCGCCAAAAAATGTAATTTAAAGCCCCATCTTTTGACCATTTTTTATTTACATTTCATAATATCATCCTAATTCATAAATTCATGATATCATATCATTTTAAAAATAGTTAGTCTAATAGTAAAAGTTTAAAACCAAAGTTTGTGTAGTTTATTTGTTAACAATTCCATCTATTTGTAAATAGATACCTATGCATATCAAAATAAATACATATTTGAAGTTTTGCAGTCCATACATAATGAAGCTTCAAATTTTTTAAGATACTCAACTGAATTTTTTTAATTCTAAACGCGGCCTACTGCGAATTCAAAAACACGATAAATTACCGATATTTTGCTTTGAGTTAGAGATATCGGAAAAAGTTATTTGAGCAAGTTGTTCCAAATATTATAAGCCCACATACCAAATTTCATAACAAAATTCGCACTTTTAGATTTTTCATTATTTTTAGTCAGGACCCTAAAATTCGTTGTCCCGAGACGCACCCAACCACCCAACGGAGCTGAGAAAGTACTCTGCCTCCCTTGGTATATGTCCGGGCAGCGTGTGATGCCGCCGTAGATGCCACTGTTAGGAGACCGGGTCTCCTTAAACGCCTGCTGCGCTGCACGGAGCATTAGCAACGGAGAATGCTGGGCTTCTCGGCTCCGTTCATGCATCTCGGGATAACCCAGGGTCCTGCCTACAATAATATGTAATAAAACTGAGACGCGATCATGCGTTCTAATGCTAATGCTCCGTACGTATGGATAATCAGTGACAATATGGAATTTACACGTTGTATAATAGTGAGAGTAATTGTTGTTTTCGCGATTCATGATAAACAAAACAGTATAGAGTGTGTAAAAAATTTATGGGGAGGCTGAGCCTCCCTTGCCTCCTCTGACGAGCCGCCACTGGTGTCTTGGTTATTTTTTTTATTATTGAATATTTATATTTACTTAAAAAAATTATAATTTGCCTCAAAGATATTGTTTGTAATACATTTTTCTAAGTTTGTTGAATTAAAAAAATTCAAAACGTCAAATAAAGAGTTCATTTTGTAATTGTATTTTTTTTTTGAGAAAAAAATCATACCAACACATCGATTGCTGAAACAGTGAGATATCATGTCAAATTGATATTACAAGATGATGATAATTAAAGTGTGCAGTAGTGTTAAAAACCAGAAATAGGTGACCAAAAACTTATTTTTATTGGATATTAATCTATCATATACAATACAAGTAAGTTTTTGGTCACCAAGCATAAATTTCAAAATAAACTGCGATTTTGTAACTGCCATCCAGTTAATCCCATCAGCTCTACATCATAAATGAGAGAAAAGAGCTACAGGACTCCCTAACCGCCAGAATAGAATGGGGATGGGCAGGGCAGACAGACTCCGACAGACGTAATCTAAAAGGGATATGGATAGGCTCACCCCATTCCATTTTCAGTCTAGCCGGGTCATGGAACTGACTCAAAAACGGGGATGGCTGATGGCTGTTGATAGACGAGGGGCAAGTTAACTGTACATTAGTAAAAATGAGATATGTGCGTTTAAATGATCACGAAAATAAATAAGTGAAGGGACGTTTTATTGTTATGTTAAGTATTTTTTGTACGAATCTTTTAGATACTAGTAAGTTATTTTAATTATGCTTTATTCAGATATTCTACTTTGTTCCATCTATTGTCTCTATCAGTTTCTCTATTTATTGTATTGTTGATCTTCTTTTATAAAGTAGGTTGAAACGAAACTGACAACACTGAACATACTGTTGATGTAGCCAATATAATATAGCAATAAAGCATTTTTTCGTTAACCATTTTCCATCCACTCCTGAATGTAGGTCTCTTCCAATTGCTTCCTTTTTTCTCTATCGTGCGCTAATCTAATCAACTGTTTGCCTGTCACTGCTCTTATGTCATCTACCCATCTCTTTTGAGGTCTTTCCATGCTTCTTATCGTTCTCATTGGTCTAGTTTGGTCTACCCAAAGCAGAAAGTGTCATATTTTTCCATTTTTTACGTCCAATGTGTCCAAAAATATAATTCAACGAAATTTCTGACCAGTCACCCCCTCTCCCTATCTTTAAAAAGGTAATTTTTTTTTCGGTGGGTTGCAATAAATTTAGCATAGTTAAGGCTTTTACAATATTTATCTATATTTTATAGAACCGTAGGTATAGGGGAGTGTACAGTGTATATAACCTAAAAATGATTCTCTTTTTCAAAAAACTTGAATTCTCGAAGTGAGGCCATTTTGCCTGTCTTAAAGGGGGTAGTAAATACATACCTTTTATAAACGTTTACAGTCAAAAACGCCTAAAAAGATTATTTAAATAGGATTTGAGTTATCCGTACTGTGCCTTGCATACTGAATTAAAATTTATATGATATTGAGTTGAATAATAGTTATTTTAGTCCTGTCGCCAGGGGGGGTACAACGGCCTCCTTAATTCAGATGGACTTACCCAAGTTTTTTTTATATATTTTGACCCGCAGAATACGAATTTTTTGGGTAACAGTTGATCCGGATGTCGATAAGATTGTTATAGACAAAGAACTTGAGGAATTACATAACAGCGATTTCTCGCAAAACAAAACATCTTTTTGTATTTTTTGGGTCATTTTAAGCAAAAAATATTCCTACAAGTTTTTTCGTAGAATGCATAGTTTTCGAGATAACCGCGGTTGAAGTTTCTAAAAATCGAAAAATTGTAATTTTTGAACCCTAATAACTTTTGATTAAAAAATAAAGTAGCAATTCTGCTTACCGCATTTGAAAGTTTAAGTCAAAGTATATCGGTTTTGATTATTTGCATTGCTAAAAATTATTTTTTTATTGTTAAACTAATCTATAAACACATAGTGTTTCCCGTGCCTAATACATACGTTTTAACGCATGCTACGTAGAAATTGCCTCGCTTGCACTTGTAGCTACTCTACCTACTCGTTCGATTTTAAATGAGAAATCATAGAAAACATCACTCACATACTAGGTGTTTATAGCTTTGTTTAACAATAAAATAATAAATTTTTAGCAATGCAAATAATCAAAACCGATATAATTTGACTTAAACTTTCAAATGCGGTAAGCAGAATTGCTACTTTATTTTTTAATCAAAAGTTATTAGGGTTCAAAAATTACAATTTTTCGATTTTTTGAAAGTTCAACCGCGGTTATCTCGAAAACTATGCATTCTACGAAAAAACTTGTAGGAATATTTTTTGCTTAAAATGACCCAAAAAATACAAAAAGATGTTTTGTTTTGCGAGAAATCGCTGTTATGTAATTCCTCAAGTTCTTTGTCTATAACAATCTTATCGACATCCGGATCAATTGTTACCCAAAAAATTCGTATTCTGCGGGTCAAAATATATAAAAAAAACTTGAGTAAGTCCATCTGAATTAAGGAGGCCGTTGTACCCCCCCTGGCGACAGAACTATTTATGAAACAGTTCGCGAAATGCTTTTTGCGCACCTAGGCGATGTTTAGAGCACGAACGGGACGAGTGCTATACGTCGCGTAAGTGCGCAAAAAGTACTTCACGCACAGTTTTATACAATATTTTATTTACGAATAAATAAAAAACTATAAGAAATAAGTAAGTAATTTATTAACAATTCATTTACAATATATAGGGTGAGGCAGATAACTGGCCTATTAGAAATATTTAGAGAACTAAAGGCAACAGAATCATAAAAATTGGAATGAAGGGGTTTTGAAGGGTGATCTATTTAATGAAAATATTTTCATCAATTTGCCACTTCCGGTTATACCGGAAGTTGCTTAAAACTTCGTTTTTTTAAATGAGACACCCTGTATATTTTTACATTTTTAGATTCTACTCGATGTCTTCTTTCTTAAAATATGCGGTTTTGTAATGTTATACAGGATAGTTTAAAAGCTAATTACGTTTTTTTATTAATTTCGTAGCAACTTTCACACCCTGTAGAATTGTAGTAGTTGGATATCAAAAACTCTATTTATGTTAAAATGATTTTTAATAGAGTCTACTATTATTAAAAATTATTAGTATAGCTAAATGTTAAATTTTAGTATACAGGGTTGGTCGAAACTCGGAATGAGGATTTTCTGAATTTTCTTAAATGGAACACCCTGTATTTTAGTATTGCAATGAAAAGACATTTTATGTTACTTTGTTATTTCTTAAGCATTCCCTATACCTAAATGCTTTAATTTGTGCTTAATTCTTAATCGCGCCAAGAATGTTAACTACATAGGTATTTTGATAGCTCAACCATTATTGACAATTTTAAAGATCAGTCTAGATTAATATGTATTTATTTCCGAAAAATTATTTGTGATTGAATATTTTCACGGCCAGCCTAAGAAAATTTCACGTATTTTTTGTTGAAATTAATGTTTGGCTTGAATCACCAATAACTCACAAATTAAAGCAGTTAGGTATAGGGAATGCTTAAGAAATAAAAAAGTAGCATAAAATATCATTTCATTACATTAATAAAATATAGGGTGTTCCATTTAAGAAAACTCAGAAAATACTCTTTCCGAGTTTCGACCAACCCTGTATAGTACAATTCTACATTTAGCTATACTAACAATTTTTAACAATAGTAGACTATATTAAAAATCATTTGAATATAAATAGAGTTTTTGATGTCAAACTACTACAATTCTACAGGATGTGAATATTGCTAGGAAATTAAGAAAAAAACGTAATTATCTTTTAAACTACCCTGTATAACATTACAAAACCTCATATTTTAAGAAAGAAGACATCCAGGAGAATATAAAAATGTAAAAATACACAGGATGTTCCATTTAAAAAAACGAAGTTATAAGCCACTTCCGGTATAACCGGAAGTAGCACGTCAATGAAAATATTTTCAATAAAGAGATCACTCTTCAAAACCCCTTCATTCCAATTTTCATGATTCTGTTTCCTTTAGTTCTCGAGATATGTCTAATAGGACTTTTATCAGCCTCACAAACCAGCCTTTTATCAAACCACAAAACTGTCAAAACTTTTGTTGTAATTTATTGCTCACATGTCATCACCGTGACAACGCGGAAGCTAAGGATATTTGATTATATGAAAGTGTGCCAAAAAAAGAGTTCGAACAGTGCAAAAAAGTAAATCCCATTTAAAATACATTGTTACTTCTCGCACACTTTAAACCCTTTACGTGCTGGTGCTGCTATCTATAATGACAGTTTTCACAAACTAAAAACTTATACATAATATGAGATAGAGTAGATAAAAGGTATTTTGGTAAAAATGTATGACGAAACCGTATTTTTAGCAACATTTTAAAATTACAACCAAAATGCCTTACCTAACCCTTTTTTTCATTGTTTATTAGTGTACATGTTCCTAAAGAAGACCAATTAGGTCCAAATAAGCGGTTACAACTTTCCGGAGCATAAAGGCGACGCGACGCCCGCAGTATCTATGCGGGTTGAGACTTTTTTGCCGGCAAAGAGCAGAGTGCAGAGAGCGGAGACATGGTGCAGTAACAGTAACGGAATTTGCAGGACCACGTCTGCTACGAGTGCTACGTCGAGTCGATCTATTATATATGCTAATTTTCTATGCTAACTACAGGCTCAAATGATGTTATAATATTTCAGTCGCGAAATTATTACTTGCTGGTTTTAAATAATAACTATTAGCCCAGTGAACGACCGTTTTGGAATGTAATTTACAGTAAAAAACCAATCAGATGTAAAATAGAAATTGATGGCAGCAGTATTGAACCAGTAATGGATATAAAATACCTTGGAATTATATTGTCCACCTACAAAGACCTGGACAAAGAAGTGAGAAATCAAGTACAAAAACTGCGAAGTTGTCTTAATAACATTATAATGGCGAAACCGACATATTAACACTGAGATGAGATCAAGAATTTATAAAGCCAGTGTAATACCAATAATGACATATGTATCAGAAACAAGACCCGATATAGCCACAACACAAAGACTACTTTTATTAACGTTTCGACGCCCAAATCGGGTGCCGTTGTCAAAATACAAAATATTAAATATTAAACAGTAATATTTTGTATTTTGACAACGGCACCCGATTTGGGCGTCGAAACGTTAATAAAATTATTTTTTTCATTTTAATTGTGGCTTATTTCCCATATAAATAATTAATCATAAAAATGCCACAAGGAAATAGCTTCAGAACAACACAAAGACTACTGGAAACGGCAGAGATGAGAGTACTGAGAAGAATTACAGGAAATACGCTTAGATATCGAAAGAGGCGTGTAGTAGACATCAGAAGAAAATGTAACGTACAGTGTATAAACGAATGGACACTAAACAGAAAAAAGAATGGAATAACCACATAAGAAGAATGGGGGAGACAAACTAGCAAGAGATAAATCACCAATCAGTAGAAGAAGTATTGGCCGACCGCGCGAAAGATGGATTGACAATAGAATAGAATAGAAATATGCTTTATTGCCATGAAAAATTTTACAATTTTATCGACAAAGCTTATAAATAGTCAAAAAAACCAAACAGTAACAATCCAATTTACTAAAATTACATAAATCGTCAATATATTTAAATAATAATAATAATAATAAAGAAGTTTAAACAGAAATAATCAATTGCAAAAATTTAAATAAATTGCAAATGCATAGTCTACCTAATAATTAATAAAAAAGGTTTAAAAGTTAAAAAGTTAAGCTGCTGCATATGAAACCCAAATATAGATAAAAAATAATAAAAATACTACTTGTGCAAAGGGTACTATATACTGTAATTTCTTAGTTATTGACTAAAAAAATCTTCTACTGAATAATATGGTCTTTCAGACAGGTAGGCTTTTGTCAGTTTACGGAATTTGGGGAAAGACGGTGAAGATTTTAGTTGTAGGAGGAGATGGTTGTACATTTTTTTTGCGGAATATAATATCGATTTCTTTACTAACTCCGAGGACGAGGTCGGCAAATAGACGTTAAACGTAGAATTTCTCGTGAAGTAGTCATGATTAGGTCTTGGTGGAAAGTGGAAAGACATGTAGATGTTTACGAATTAAGCAAACAGTTTCTAAAATATACAAAGATGGAAGGGTTAAAATTCCGTGATCTTTGAAGTAACTTCTGCAATGTGTTGTTCTTCTGAGGCCAAACAGATATCTTATTGCTCTTTTTTGTAATTTGAAAATAACATCGAATTGGGCAGCTGTACCAGAACCCCAAAAAGGAAGACCATAACGAAGATGTGACTCGAACAAAGAAAAATATGTTATTTTGGAAGATGCTAAATTGAGTTCATTCGAAACAGATCTTATAGCATAGCAAGCTGAAGAGAGTTTTTTCCGTAACAAATCGATATGGAGGGACCATTTAAGGTTGCTGTCTAAAAAAATACCAAGAAATTTTACAGAATCAACGGTACTGATCTGGCTGTTATTAAGAGGTAAGGGTTGAAGAGCTCCTTTATAAGACAATGCTACTGTTTTATCTACGTTAAACGAGAGTAAATTTGAGTCAGAACAGGTTTTTATTTTAAGTAGATCAGAAGTTATAGTAGCATGAAGGGTTGCAATATTTGAGTTGCTCCAAGTGATACTGGTATCATCAGCAAAAAGAAAGATTTTTCCATCGATTTTTAAATTAGTGATGTCATTAATAAAGGTAAGGAAAAGTAGAGGACCCAATACTAAACCTTGAGGTACCCCACATACAATGTTTTTGAGACTAGAGTCTGTATCATTTGCTCTAACCAGTTGTTTCCTATCATCCAAGTAAGATTGGAACCAATCTAAAGAAATGCCTTGAACTCCGTAGAAATTTAGTTTTTTGATCAAAATGTTGTGATTTACACAATCAAAAGCTTTGGCGTAGTCACAAAAAACGGTGGCAGTGTGAAGATTATATTGTTCAGTGCTTGATAAACCTCATGTAGTACGAAAGCATGGCATCAGTGGTGCATTTATTATTTAAAAAGCCGAACTGATTTTGTGATAAAATGTTGTTTTCAACTAGAAAGGACATAAGTCGGGCTTTTATGAGTCTCTCACTGATTTTGGAGAGTACCGGTAGTAGTGCAATAGGTCTATAATTGCAGGTACATATTAGATATTTCACCACCCTTATGAAGAGGAATAATGATGGCTGTCTTCAGGCACTCTGGAAATTTACCTTTCTCAAAAGAATCATTAATTAGTGAGATGAGGACTTCTAACACATTTTCTGGAAGGTTAGAAAAATTTTTTATCGATAGACCATCAGTACTACAGGAAGATTTGCTTTTGATACTATTGATTGTTTGGAAGATTTATCGACTGGTTTTATAAAGAATGAATTCGAGACCTTTCTTGAATTAGGGAGATAGGAAATGGCATCTTGTTGTGGCAAAATAGTTGATGTAATATTTTTACTCACATTAACAAAGTATTCATTTAGATTTTCAGGGTCTGGAAGGGAAAATGTTTGAGCAGTGTGGGTTTTATTTCGAAGATCGTTTATTATGGACCAAGTTTCTTTTGCAACACTTTTGGAGCTTCCCAGACGGTTCTGGTAATAGACTTTTTTAGCTGATTTTATAAGTTTAAGATAGATTGCCCTGTACTTGGTGATATATTCAGTGATAGAGACGTTGGTAGTAGATTTCTTGATATAGAGAAGAGAACGCATATTCTTGGAAGATATTCGGATACCTTTAGTAGTCCAGAGTTTGTGATGTTTTGGCTTAATTGCAATTAAAGGAAATGCTTTATTGAAGATACAGATAAGCTTATCTAAGAATTCACTGAAATTATTTTCCACGTCCATGGCAGGAAAGCGCCACTCAGAGGTTAAGCATAAATTTTGGAATTTACGAAAGTTCCGGGTGGAAAAAATCCTGCCTAAACGTCGGGTTTTCGAGGAGGGTTTGCTGGAGATATTAAATTTCGTATAAACTGCTTCATGATCAGATAGTCCAGCATTAATAATTGTAGAGTGGACATCAAGGGGTGAGAAATCTGAGACTGTATAATCAATTATGGTAGATGAAGTTTTTGTAATCCTTGTAGGAGAATCAACGTGCATTGTTAGACCATACGATTCAAATATATTGACCAAGGATATTTGTGTAGCACAAGCAGCAGCATAATCAATGTTAAAGTCCCCGCATAAAATTTTTCTACTTTTATGGGGCAGGTCATCTACCAAATTTAGCAGGTTCTGTAAATGCAAATAATATAAAGATTAAGATTCTTATTGTAAACTAAGGAAAATTCAAAGGAGGCTTCACTTAACAGAAAGTCATATTTTGTTACCAAAGAAAAATCATTATTCGTAGACAGAATTAGCGTCCCCCCCATAAGCTGAGCTTGGACGATCATACCTAGCAATTGTGGTGTATTTATCTACAAAAAAAGGCTCGTTGACTTCAAGCCAGTGCTCTGTATCCGCAACTACCGGGGGAAATCCTAATTCCTCTAGGAACAAAAACAATTCCATAGAAGTATCAATCCGCCAATAAAAAAATCAGAATTGCTTATAAAGAGAAAGAAATAGAAGAAGAAAACGTTACTGAAAGAAACTATAGTTTTAAGATACACTTGTGCTTGGACAGGGAAAAACTGATGTTGAGAACAAGTTTCGTTGAATATTTTTTTTTGAAATTTTTTTATATAGAAATATCACAAACCGTGGTATCGATAATAAACTTATTTTAATAAGTTTGGGTTGTTCTCCTGAACGAATTCCCCCGATACCCATCTCTAATATCTTTCCTCTTATTCAGCAGTCTCATCAGCAACGATTACGAAGTACGGACCAACCCCCATATGTCTACTCTTCGGTTTATTCGTTTGTCTGGATGTTCGTTGACCCCGTATTACGACTGTTTCGGATCAATCTTGATTACTGTATTTTTCAATATTAATAATTATTATACACTGAAAAAACTGTTTACAAGACAGAAGCGACTGGCGATTTTAGAGTGTGACAGCAAGTGGTGGGTCTCCGACACACGGTTTTGAACCGAAGAAAAACAGAAAAAGAAGATGATAAAACAACGAATAAACAACAAAATGAAATTATTAGAAAATTTTTTGTACTATAAAGTAATTTTTAATACTTTATAATAAATAAGTTTTGGCTTCCGAAGTGAAAATCAAAACGCCAAATCAATCAACGGTCAAACATAATTTATTTACAATTAAAATTGGCGATAATTCCCATTTAATATAATGCAAAATAAGTCAATGCACACATTAAAAAATACATTTATGAGGCAGCATCCGACGTAGTTGTCGTGTACGATCATAATAATATTGATGTACGATATGAAAATAGAAGAAAACGTAAAGAATAAGAGGGACAGATACCACACAAAAAATATTTTGCTAAGATAATATACCGTGAGTTTTATGTATCCTCTTCTTCTTCTTTAGGTGCTATCTCCGCGGCGGAGGTTGGCAATCATCACGGCTATTCTGATCTTAGATGGTGCTGCTCTGAATAGTTCGGCGGATGTGCATCCGTACCATTCCCTCAACTTACGCAACCATGAGATTCTTCTTCTTCCTACACTTCTCTTGCCCTGGATTTTCCCCTGTATAATTAATTGAAGTATGTTGTATCTCTCATTACGCATAACATGCCCCAGGTACTGCAGCTTTCGTGTCTTGATGGTTTCCAATATTTCCATTCTTTTGTTGACTCTTCACATGACTTCGTTGTTTGTTACATGCTCGGTCATGATATCTTCAGAATTATTCTATACACCCACAGTTCAAATGCTTCCAACTTTTTAGTAGTCGTCGCGTTAAGTGTCCATGCTTCTACCCGTAAAGTAGAGTTGAGAAAATATAACATCTTGTCAGCCTAACTCGCAAGTCTAATTTTAGCTCTCTAGCACATTTTATTGAAGTTTGTTCATGCTTTATCTATTCGAACTTTGATTTCTTTGGAATAATAGTTCGTGTGTTTAATTATTGTGCCAAGCTGGTTGTAGTTTTCAACTTGTTCTAAAGTTTTACCGTTAATTGTCAGGCTTTCATCATTATTTTGGGTTTTTGATATCCTTACAAATTTAGTTTTCTTGATGTTTATTGATATGTATTTGATGTATGGAACGCCTCAATTGTCTCGGAAAGGGCTTGCACGATTTTTATGGATTTGCTAAGTAAAGGGTCTTCTAATGCGACCGATATTATAGTGGTATTTACATTGTTGTCAGATCTTCAGTTTTTCTGGAAATCCAATGAACTTTCTCGTTTCAAATGGAACGCCCTGTATATATTTTGCGTTTTAAAGTCCTTAAGAAATACTGATTATTTTTTAAATAATATTCCCTATACCTAAATGCCGTAATTTGGGAGTTATTGCAACATTAATTTAAAAAAAAAATTGAAAACAAATCATAAATATCAATCTTTTTGGCCCAGGAAGATATTATTTTAGGTTTTTTAAATCATTGGGAACAAAAAAGTCTTGTGTAATTTTTCTCTTAAGTTGATCGTTTTTGAGTTATAAACAATTTAAAACAGAAAAAACGAAAAATGATACATAATTTTCAAGGCTCAAAAACACAAGTAAAATAGTTATTTTCCTAACAAGTGCGGAAAGTCATACTTTTCCGCACGCGATTGCAGTTTGCCGAACGACGCGAAGCGGAGTTCGGCAAGCAGTCGAGTACGGAAAAGAGTAATTTATAACAACTGTGTGTTTAATTGTACTAATTTGTACTTACATAAATAAATTACAATAACATTTTGGTTTCGAACAGTTTTATTCATGAAATAATCGCAACAAATTGCACTCGATCTCTAAAATTAATATAGAATTTTTGTCCTCGTGACTGACATATTAAAATTGTCAAAGTATCACTCGGGAAAAATTCAATATTTTTAGAGCTCTTGTGCAATTACTACTGATTATTTCATTCATAGGAGATTCTGACCAATAGAAAGCTACATAAATCTAAATTAAATCGATAATTTTTTATAATTTCCCGTCGTCAAGTATATTACGTCAGATATCCTTCGTTGCTACGAAAAAATACATTCACTGATATTAATGACAATTAATGTTTTAAAAATTATAAAAGTGATGACTTTCAACCGTCAAATTAATATTTATAACAACTGCGTGTTTAATTGTACTAATTTGTACTTACATAAATAAATTACAATAAAACTTTGGTGTTGAATAGTTTTATTCATGAAATAATCGAAACAAATTTCACTCGATCTCTAAAATTAATATAGAATTTTAGAGCTCTTGTGCAATTACTACTGAAAATACATAGACAAATTAATTCTTTGACGAGGTTGTCAAAACCAAACTTTCAATATACATAATTGGTTAGCATGACGACGATCTTGGTTTCCATGACGACGATGCAAAACCAATGTTATTGTCTACTGATTTGACTTTCGAATATTATGTCAAAATAATTTTATTTCATCGAATTGTCAGTAGTAATTGCACAAGAGCTCTGAAATTATTGAATTTTTCCCGAGTGACACTTTGACAGTTTTAATTTCACGAGCCAAAGGCGAGTGAAATTATGTCAAAGTGGCACGAGGGAAACAATTCGATAATAATTTCAGAGATCGAGCTGCAATTTGCTGCGATTATTTCATGAATAAAACTGTTCAAAACCAAAATTTTATTGCAATTTATTTATGTAAGTACAAATTAGTACCATTAAACACACAGTTTTTATAAATATTTGACGATTGAAAGTAATCACTTTTATAATTTTTAAAACATTAATTGTCATTAATGTCACTGAATGTATTTTTTCGTAGCAACGAAGGGCATCTGACGTAATATACTTAACGACGGGAGATTATCAAAAATTATCGATTTAATTCAGATTTCTGTAGCTTTCTATTGGTCAGAATCTCCTATGAATGAAATAATCGCGTTAATTTCATTAAAACATGAACACAATAAGATACATTTGAAATAAATTAGTAAATGATATCTAAATATTAGTTTATTGTATGTACTATAATTATTTTAAGGCCATATTAAAATATCTGAATTCAGTGCGGAAAAGTAATGCGGAAAAGTAAAACTTTCCAAACTAAAACACGTGCGGAAAAGTAGACTTTTTTGCACGCTCGTAGAAAAAATAATATTTTTAAACTTCCAAAGTGCCTAAATTCAAGTAAAAACCTTATTTTATCAGTTCCTGATAAGTAATTTGGGATTATTTCATTTTGAAATGTTGTTTGTTAGTTGCTAATGCAGCCTGATCTACCGTCCTCTCATAAGCGCTTCATTAACAATTTAAAAATAATATTTTAGAATAAAACATGCCGAAGATTCTTATGGGAAACTGATAAAAGAAGGTTTGAACTTGAATATAAGCACTTCGACATTTCAAAAATTATATTTTTTAGTTGTGTTTTTGAGCATGGAAAATCGTCATTTTTCGTATCTTTTTCAGTATTAAATTGTTTATAACTAGAAAACGATCAAGTTTAGAGAAAAATTACGGATGACCTTTCTTGTAACTGCCACTGGTCTACACATACATGAGTTATTTGATGTGTAGTACATATTTTATTCATGCCTGTATTCTCGTGTATGTTTTCGTATATTATTGTATACTATTTTTATACTATATTTAATATTAACTGAATTTAATTTGATGTTTTGACGCGAATAAAAAATAGCGTGAGAATTTACATAATTTCATGTAATTCCATGATGTTATTAATGTTTTTATTGCTTTAATCAAGAATCACTTTGTATGTAGGTATTCGTCTCGAAAATGAACAAAACAAGCAGATATTTTAAATTTGATCGCCTCGAACAAAGTGGCTACTTTGTAAAACAAAAGACTCGCTCCCACCCCGATAACCACCCTCGCTTCGTCTGCATAGGGTTGCTACAGTCGCGGTGGGTCATGATATGAATAATTGAGCGTCGTAAAACGCGTGACGCAGCTCTACGCAACAAGAACGCAGGTGGCTGTGGTCGTCGCCCTTTCACAATGTCAAATTTTCGGTCTGGATATTTAGAATTTTCCCAGATCGATCGACTCGACAGAGGTCTATGACAGCTAGACTTCTAGATATGCATGTTTATCTAGAAAATATGCATGTAATAAAAAAAATATTGACAATATTTTTTTATTTACAAAAATATTTACAATATCTTCACATTAGCATGTGAAGCAATATCTTCACATTAGCAATATCTTCACATTAGCATATTAATTTTTCTGCAGCCGTCCGGAAAATAAAACTTTCGGTATGATTTATTAAATCGAAAGTACCATTTTACACAACTCGTACCGAAAACAGCTACTGTTGGGACTAATTTTTTCGCTTTCGGAATAGTTCAGAGAAATAAGGGAAAAAAATATCCTGTTGGTGACACAACCCCCTCCAGGCCGAAACCTAAATAATAACCTATATGTTTCCTGCAGCCGATTCTGATGATATAGTTATAAACAAATGAAGATCAAAAAACAGTAAATTTTCGCTTTTTTCGTCTATAACCAAAAAGTTAAGCATTTTAAACACATTTGAGAGTAAGAAACTCATAAACCGTCTAAAAAATTTCAATATGGCGTTCGCTGAATATGTCTATCCTTATTGGTTGCTTAGAAAATTGCAAAATAAATCATAAATTTTGAGTTTTTATAAATATTCATAACCTATGTAAAAATTAACTTAGAACCTTCTTATTACACGGAATTCTGAGACTTCTGGTGCTTAAATCATACCCTAAATTTCAACGCAATTGGTCAAAAAGTTTAAAAGTTATTTAATTTGTTTATCCCAAATTAATTTTTTTTGCAACACTATAAGTCAGAAAATGATGAAGTTACAGTAATACTTTGGATAGTTTATGAAAGAAGAAGATTTACACTATTAATTTAATTTAAAAAAAATGACAAAAAATAATTCTAAATATTGCAAAATTATTTTGCAAGAACATGTGAATTAAAAAGGGGGGGGGCTAACTTCGTCCCTAATTTTAATAGGACAAATGTTTTTCTTTCTAAATGTGTATAAAAATTCAGTCTTTCTAAATATGAAAAAATAATTTTTCTACGGGTAACGGTTAAAAAGTTATTCTAATTGTTTATAAGTAAGCAAAAAATCGACATGTTTTTGGAAAATAATTTTACACTGTTCAAAATTACTTTTTGTCATTTTTTTTAATTAAGTTAATAGTATAAATGTTCTTCTTTTATAAACTGTTCGAAGTATTACTGTAACTTCATAATTTTCTGACTTATAGTGTTTAAAAAAAAATGAATTTGGGATAAACAAATTAAATAACTTTTAAACTATTTGACCAATTCCTTTGAAATTTAAAATATACTTTAAACACAAGAAGTCTCAGCATTCCGTGTAATAAGAAGGTTCTAAGTTAATTTTTACATAAGTTATGGATATTTAAAAAAACTGAAAATTTATGATTTATTTTGCAATTTTATAAGGAACCAATAATGATAGACATATTCAGCGAACGCCATATTGAAGTTTTTTATACGATTTATGAGTTTCTTACCCTCAAATTTGTTTAAAATGCTTAACTTTTTGGTAATAGACGAAAAAAGCGAAAATTTACCGTTTTTTGATCTTCATTTATTTATAACTATGTATATCATCAAAAGCGGCTGCAGGAAACATATAGGTTATTAACATAGGTGTCCATACTACTCAAAAAATTTGGTTTCGGCCTGGAGGGGGATGTGTCACGAGAAAAATCTTATTTCTCTGGACTAGGACGCTTTTTTTACTTTCGGGACGATTTTGGGTAGCTAGGTAACGGCTTTGCCAGAAGAATGGAAGACATCATGGATATCCACCATACATAAAAAAGGCAGACGGGATCAATGTGACAACTACAGAGGCATCGCTGTAACGAACTCGATCAGCCGAATATACGGAAAACTGATTAAAAATAAAATCGAAAACGAATATAAAGATATAGAAGCTGAAGAACAGGCAGGATTCAGGGCAGGGAGATCAACGGTTGACCATCTGTTTTGTATTACACAGATTATTGAGAAGAAACTGGCCGTCAACCAGGAGGTGCATCTGTTATATGTGGACTTAAGAAAAGCGTATGATAGCATCCCACAAAACAAACTATGGGAAGCATTAGAGAAAACCAATATAAGCGCAAATTTAATAACAGCGACGAAACAATTGTATACCAAAACTGCATCAAGGGTGAAAGTTGGAAGCAGGCTATCGAGAGGATTCCAAATTAGCAAAGGCCTAAAACAAGGGTGCTGCCTTTCACCGACATTATTTAAGATCTACCTCGAACAAACTCTAAAACTTTGGAAACGCAAATGCAAAAACATGGGATTACCGATCAGCAACAATACAATATACACTTTGTCATTTGCAGACGACCAACTTGTACTAGCGCAAGACTACGATGATATAGAATATATGACAAGGAAATTAATAGAGGAGTACAAAAAAGGTGGTTTGGAAATAAACATAAAGAAGACCGAATATATGTGTATCGGTGGGACACAGCAGGACCTTACACTGGGGAATGGCGAAATTATTAAACATTGCGACGCATATAAATACCTTGGTATGACCATCACACAAGAAGGAAGCGTAGACCGGACGATAGAAGAAAGAAACAACCAGGGAAGAAAAGCAATTACCCTTCTCAATAGCATCCTCTGGGACCAGTCAATATCAAACAACAACAAACATAGAATATACAATACAATTGTTAAGAGTATAATCACTTACAGCAGTGAAGTATGGCAAATAAAAGAAAGATACAAGAGAAAACTTGAAGCAACAGAAATGGATTTCTGGAGGCGCTCAGCAGGAAAATCAAGATTAGAAAGGGTAACCAACAACAGAATTAGGGAAATAATGAATGTGAAACACACAATAGTAGATGACATTAGTACCAAACAGCTTAGATGGTATGGACACGTACAAAGAATGTCCGAAGAACGACTCCCGAAACAAATCCTAACGTGGACCCCTCATGGTAGACGAAAAAGAGGAAGACCCCGCCTGAGTTGGAGAGAAGGCATAAATCGAGAAATGAGAGAAAGAGAATTGGATGAAGACCTTTGGATGGACCGAAGTGAATGGCGACTAGGCATCGGAAGACGTAGGAGAACGTTTTAAAACCGATATATATATATATATATATATATATATATATATATATATATATATATATATATATATATATAGGTAACGGCTTTGACAATAACATCAACGTTGTATTTTATAATGTCATGCTTGTCATTTAAGATTCGTGTGTGTTTTCGCTCAGTTTTTCGTTTTTCAATTCCAAGAAATGGAAATCAGCAGTGAAAGTGAAGCCGAAATGATTCCAGATGAGATTAGGGAAACTAAATATCAATGTAAATAATTGCTATAATTGTGTTATTAATATTCATAAGTAGATTTTTCTAATGTTAAATTCACGAGAGTAACTATAGGCAAGCCGCACACCAACGAAACATGAAACGAAAAACATGAAACATGAAACGTAAAACACGTTTCATGAAAATTAAACACGGCTAAACAAATCTTGAAGTGCGCCTACCAATGAAACGAGTGTGATTCATGCTCTGAACACATTTTTATTTTCGGAAAGTTTCATAAATGGCCGGACGTCTATTTGTTTAGCAGTGTTTTATTTCCATGAAACGTGATTTACGTTTCATGTTTCTTTGAAGTGCGGCCTTCCTTAAAGTGTTTAATAAAAGTTCATAAGTAAAGTTTATCCATATATTCTTTTTACATACAAAACGGCTGCAGAAAAAATATTGTACGTAACACGATCCAAAAGTGATTTTACGAGACTCGCAGGATTCCAGGACTCGCCTACGGCTAGCCCTGGAAACTTCCTACTCGTCTCGTAAAATATCACTTTCGGAACTTGTTACGTAAATTACTATAACATGGATTTATGTATTTTACAAACTCTCCGTAAAATATCCAAGGGTATCCGTAATTTGAGAAAAATTTTGAATTTTTTTTTCATTTCGAAGAATATAATAATTAACTGCACATTAGAACATAATTTTTAATTCCAAATAACTTTTCTTAATAACACTTTTTCATGTGGTATATTCCACGAATGTACGACTGTTTTGGATTATCGCGACAACGAATATTTTAGTGTGCAACATAAGAAGTACGAAAGTATTTTGCTCTAATAATTACTCCAATAAACAACAATATAATTTGCAATTTACTTTCGTTCTTCATATTTTGCACAGTAAAATATTCGTTGTCGCGATAATCCAAGAGGGTCGTATATTCGTGGAATGGGGTATATTGTGAAATATAAAAGTACTTTACTCTTGAGCGAAATTCATATTATTTAACATACCTCGTATACTATTGATAAAATTTGATATCTGATGATTGCATCTTATTTTATTATTAGATAATAATTTTTTTTCATAAAATTTATAATAAAAACGTTTTCCATATGGTTCCAACAGTGGGAAATATTGCATGTGTATATGTCACACTTTGAAAAAGCATATCTTGTTTAAAAATAGTCCTAGAATTTTTTACAATACACCATTTTAAAGTAAACAAAATAAGCTTTCTTTTCTATTCAGCAATGTATATACCTAGATGTAGAATAAAAAAGACGAAAATAATGAGAAATTTAAAAATAATCGTAAAACATATCAAAAATCGTTAAAAGTATAAAAAACATATCTTGCTTAAAAATAGTCATACAACTTTCTATAATAGATCATTTTAAAGGCAATTGACTTCTCTTCCTACTAAATGTACTGCATATGGATGGTTCGCCAAAATAAGCGGCATATTGTGTAACTCGCTTTTTTCTTAAGTGCTTTACATACTGTGTTTCAAATTATGTTGCCAAAGTTAAGTCATACAATAGATGAATGTACGCCACTTAACATCAATTTTAAAAAAAGTATTTTTACAAGCATTTTATGCAATTTTAATGTCAAAATATCAACTCCGAGGCTGTAACCCACCTTGTTTTTTGATCTGTTTTATAGTATTACACACTCAAAAGTTACAAAAGGGCAGATTATTTTATCAATAATTAATTAAAAACCCAATGTTATTTAAAACTGTCAAATTAATAACTTTCATTTTTAAAATTAAACCATAAAAATCTACTACTAAAAACTGTAACCAACTTTGTGCATCAACACCGAGGCTTCATGAAAATATATGAAAATTTAGCCCAAACTGCACTATACTGATGGCAGGCAGCTTGACAAGAGATGAACGCTTCAGTCTAACCCAAATTGTGGAAGAAAGTGGACGAACATGATATTGTTAAACGATAGAAAATTTATCAAGGTGTCTCAAGCTAAGCGTATGTTTTTATACAGTCAACACCGAAGCCTTCGTAAAAACTTAATTTTGCTAATTTTTTTAATATGTTTTTCTTTTAAGTATGAGCTATACGTTTTTTTGACACCCCATGAATAAAGCAAGAATTATTTTTAAAATTTGTAGAAAGTAGAATTAAAAATGTATGAAATCATCAACACCGAAGCCATCAACTCCGAAGCCCAGTCGTGCCTCGGAGTTGACGAACGTGCCTCGGAGTTGTTGAAAGTATGTAAGTGGTAAAAAATACAATTTAAATTTAGTCTGATATAGGAAAAGAGTTACTGGGTAAGCTCTCAAGATGTTTCGGTCGGTTTGGTAATATTATCTTCTTTTTATAGAAAATGGCTCGTATACACTGGAGTACAAACGGAAAAATGAAGGCAAAAACCCGCAAAATCGTTAAATAAAGATTTTATGGAAGAAAGTAATATTTTATGCAGCTATGCTCATTTCTGTAAGAATATACCATTTTGGGTAGTGTTCTCTAATGTTGATAAAAGAGACATCTGTCTATGTAGGCACATTATGTGAAAACATGGAGCTCATGTGTGGAAGCGGATAACAAATCATTATGTTGCGCAGAAATGACTGAAGAATGTATAGAAAGGTAATGCCAAGATTGTGTTCAAAAGCAGCTTAGATTTTTGAAGTTTAACGGAGAAGAAACCGCTACATATTGGAAAGTTTTGTCAACACGAACGCCGGTCTAAATCAACTCCGACGCAATTGAGATTTTGCCTATTTTTCATCTTTTTCTGTAGTAGTTTATATCAAAATGGAAGTGTTTTGTATAGTTTTATTACATACCAATTTTTATTTAATTGTTATGATCATAAATTTCAATTAACAGAGAATTACGTCAACACCGTGGACACTTAGTCAACTCCGAAGTCACATTTCCGTTTTTCGGAAAATATTTAAAAATGATCTGTGCTGGTATCATGGGTAAGTTGAATAGCTCATTTTATAAACAATATTTAAAAATGAACTAATTCTAAACCATGTTTTAAATTAAATTTCTCTACCTCGAAATTGCCGTCTATTTTGGCGAATCACCCATATACCTAAAACTGCGTAGAAAAAAGTTACAGAACAATGTTTGCGAAATAATAGGGAAAATGACCCAAAAATGCTGTCAGACATAGAAGCTAACCGGATAAGATGGGTAGAACATGTGGTAAGATCAGAGGAAGACAGAGTGTTAAAGACAGTATTTTTTGAGGGATCAGACGGTAGAAGATCAGTAGGCCGTCCCAGAAAAAAGATGGATGATGTTGAAGCCGATTTACCTAGGATTGGGGTATAACAGTGGAAAATAAATGCGCAAGATCGTAGAAGATGGAGGGATATAGTGGATGCAGCAAAAACCACCGAGCTGTAAAGTAGAACAGAAGAAGAACAAGAAGATTATTGCCCAATATTCTACATCATCGGATGCTTTTTCAAAGTCCACGAAAGCCATTAACAGCTTGCTCTATACAGTGTTTCACGTTAAGAATAGAACATTGCGGAGATAGCCCCATGTATTTCTTATGGACGATAGAAGCGCGCCGATGCCATGCCGTACTCATTAGAATGAATCGTATCTCGGCAGTCGAGTAGCCACCCACGCCCGAGAGGTTTGGCAACACTAATCAAAGTACAGTTTAACCAAGATAACTCGGATTAATCGGGACCGCGGCCGATCCGGGTTAGCCGAAGAATATGGTAAAAATTAATAAAATACGATATACTTACAGATAAACTCCGTTATAATTGAAATAACATGAAATATATAATATATGCACAGTACCTACACATCTAAATTATTAAAAACACGCAAACACAAACCTACACACAATACAGTCACAATCGGAACGTTGTTATGAACAGTGAAAACTAAGACCACTGTTTAAAAAAGAATTTTTTAAATAGTCTTTTAGGCTTTTTTAAACAATGCTAAGACAGTTTGAAATAAATAAAGGAATAACAGGTGCCCGTTGTTTCCGATAAATCCGAGTCAATGACCGTCGCTCTGCCGCCGCCGCCGTGTGCCAAGAGTCATTTTTACTATCGTATACATAGTTCAAATTACACAAATACACATTATCTCCCAAATATTATATTACATACTATCCCTTGCAAGATAATTCGGATGGAATTCCACAGATTAAGAGACTGGGCCAATATCAAGCACAAAATAATCTGGGAAATTCCATCCGAATTATCTTGCAACGGATAGTACATTTTTATTGTTGAAATGTTTGTCTGATGAAAATCGGTCCGGGTTAGCCAGACTTCTGGGTTATCAAGGGCCGACTTATCGGGGTTCCACTGTATGTATCTTATTTTTGTGTTAATTTATGTTAGTATTCGCTTTTAAATAATAATCTAACAGCATTATTACTTCTTCTTTCTTATTATTTCTTCTTTTTTTATCTTAGCGATCAACTAGCGATCTAGTTGATCGCTATTTACTCTCACTAAGAATTCTATTTTTTAAAATATACAAGAACTCAAGTGTTACTTTTCTGCATACTCCACGGTTATGCCTTTTTTTTTAATGTAAGGGAAGTTTATAATAATATATGACCTTTATGAGGCGTTTGACATATTAATAAATTATTAATCTAGCTTTTCATTCTTTCAACCCTTACAAGAGCAGAATTCCATATAGACTTGCATTTGTGTACAGTATACTGAGATTATATGCTTGCCTTAATGTACCCGTAAATAATTTATCCTCGTTGACTTAGGTACATATCGAATGTACCTTTGGGAATATCCGTTTAACATTCCGTCCCTGATAAATTCGTACATATATGGATCTGTCTGGTAGCAATATTTCTCTCTTTCTCTAACTCCTGCCGACCTACCCCAATCATCGAGGGGTTGTTGAACAGTCAAATCGGCCGCGGCGGCAGCAGACAGCCGCCCCGCTTTTCTTTTATTTACTACCTTTATAAATTCTCAAAATTACAAAAGTTTCTTTATTTTCCCAAGAATCGGGGAGACTCTTAAACTTTGGTTGTTTTCCTGAGTTTCAGAAATTTATTATTTAAGTAGGTCTGGGGAATGATTTATTAGATAAAATTATGGAAAAGATGGTCAACAACAGATCCAATTTTTATTACCTTTATAACTAACTCTATTGTAGTTTTGGATGTATCGCAAGTTTAGGACATTTATTATTATGGAGAACCCGAAAATATACAATTCACAGAAAATCCAGAAAGATATAAAACTGAGTGGTTTGGTAATGAATTTTAGCAAACCACTCAGTATAATAAGTAAACTGGCAACCAAGGGAACGAACGAGTAAAGAAGAAGTGCTTCAAGCGAAGAATAAAGGGGAAAACATTAAACATAAAATGAAATCAAGGAAGAAAAATATGTCGTGTGTAAAAACATTGTGTGTTTTATTAATATTTTACACACCAACAATCTTATTTACTTACTTATGTAGGTATTTTGGTATTTTACCCAATATTAATAAATCAAGGATCAATCTAGATTATTACGTACTTTTTTCGAAAAATTATTTTTGATTAAATATTTTCACGGCCAACCTAACAAAATTTTACGTCATTGTTGTTGCAATTAATATTTGGCTTAAAGAAGCAGGAATATCTCACAAATTAAGCAAATCTTCATTTAACGTTTGGGTTAAAGAATCACAGTAAAGGACCAAAATAGGTATAGAGAATGCTTAAGAAATAAAAAAGTGCCATAAAATAGCATTTCATTAAAATACTAAAGTAAGGGGTGTTCCATTTAAAAAAACTCAGAAAATACTCATTCCGAGTTTCGGTCAACCCTGTATATCAAAATTAAACATTTCGCTATATTAATAATTTCTACCAATAGTAGACTATTAAAAATCATTTGGACGTAAATAGATATATTGATGTCAAATCACTAAAATTCTACAGGGTGAATATGAATTTTGCTACGAACTTAATAAAAAAACGTATCTTTTAAACTATCTCGTATAATATTGCCGAACCTTATATTTTAAGAAAGCATCGAGAAGAATCAAAAATGTAAAAACATACAGGATGTTCAATTAAAAAAAGATGCCCCTGTGAATACGGATGGCCCTGCATATTTGAAAATGTTTTTACATTATGGTTAATAGCTATTTGTATAACAAGGGAGGAAAGTGCTACTAGGGCAGTAATCATTCAAGGGAGGAAAAGGCACTTTACTCCCATGTTATACATATGGTTTTTCCACCTTCCTCAAATAACATTCAAATAACATAGTCATTTTTTTATTTTTACTTAATTTATTTATGTAACTAACCAACAAAATTTATTAGAACTAAAACTAACAAGTAGGTACAATATAACTGTCAACTGTCAAATATAAGTCAAATTATTAATGTAAACATTGTTAAATCAGAATAACAATTTACTGTTTTTTACCATTCTGCAAAATATAGAGTGTTTTTAAATAAACGTTAAAATGTATAGATACTTACGTAATAGAAAATAGATATTGTAGATATGTCAATAAGTTATATTTCATGAATGAAATACCATGACGTCACTTTTAGGAAAAGTCCACCCCTAGGGAGGAAAAGTACAACTTTGCTCCCTACAATAAGGTCCGGAAAAGTACACTTTCGGTAGAGGTAGGTGGAAAAATAATAAATTCATCATTTAGTAAATATTATAAAAAATAAATATAGCGGTTACTTACTAAAATCGATAAGAAGCCTTCCATAGCCTTGTCTCTGGTAAGGTGGTAAAGTAAGGATACAAGACACGTTGTAGTTCAGAAACGAATTTTTTTCCTGCAACAAAAAAATTTGTATAAATAATCAGTTTCAAATATTCTACGTCCTAAAAATCACGTAAAGTTTCTTTGGAATTTGTGTGATAGTGACACTCCTATTGTATTCAAATGTTGTTGTCACGTACTTCATTCATGTTGTTTTTATTTCTTCAATATCAATTTTTGAATTTTCTTGAGCGTCTGTTAAGTGTCCAGTGACTATTTAAAAAAAATGCATTTAAAAAGCGTTGGCCCGAAATTTTGCGCCAACGCTCTTAAGTCATAGTCACCTTCTTGGAGGTTCGTCATATTGGATATTTTCATATTACGGCTAACTAGACATCTTTTTCTTTATCGGTTTACTTTGAAAAAAATTTAAATTTTTTTGACTGGTCTAAGGACGTAGCTTTAACTACGCACTATAGCCTCAATAGCCCAATAAATGACCGTTTTGTAGTGTAATTTTCAGGGGCAACTCCGAATTGCATGTACATTTGGATTTAGGTTCTACTTACCCTCCACTTCAAAGTTGAATTCGTGCTGTTGGTTGCTTTTACTTGGGGGGTGACAGTCGCCCCTGCTCGGGGGGTGAAAAACGCGTGTTTAAAATAAGCCCGGAAATGAATAAATTGACAGATTATAATCAACTTTCGTTCTATAAAGTTTTTTATATAAGTCAATACTTTTCGAGTTATTCGCGATTGAAAATGTTGATTTTTCGACAAAATAACTACGTTTTCAGACGGTTTTTCGCATTAGTAAAAGTGTAGCTTATAAAAAGCGAAAAATGATGGTGTATCAGTGAAGTCTTTAAATTGAGTAAAAGCTAAGTTGTAGCTCATGAATAATATGTTCTTATTCGTCTAAATCACCGAAAAATTAAGCACTTTTCGGGAAAAGCTTATTAACATTTTTAAAGTATTTAAAAAAAACTTTACATTTGTTTTCTACAAAAGTTTCTAACATCAAAAATAAACGAGTTACACTGTAAAAACAAGTTGGCCTCTTTTTTGATAAAAAAAATCGTGAAAATCTCTCTCTATTTAGCACCCTAAATAAAATTAATCGTTACCGCTTTACATTTACTTTAACTGTATGTGTATTGTTTATATGATCTGTAAGTTTGATTGGCCTGAAGTGCTTATTTTTGAAAAAAAAAAATGGTTTTATAGTAAATTTTTTTTTTATTTTGAAAAATTTCCTTTTTTCAAAAAACTTAAAAAGTATTAGTGATAAGAAAAATCTTAAGAGTAAAGAAATGTAGGTTTTGCTGTTATAAATATGCTAGTTTCATTTTGTTTTTCCGTAAGACAAAAATTGGTTAAGATATGGCTGTTCAAAATTTGCATACACTCGTGATTAGTGACCCGTTCAAGTTTTTCAACTATACCCCTCAGAAATAAGCGCATTAAACCGGTGAAACTGACAGATCATATAACACATAGATAAGTAAGTAAACTGTTTATAAAGCGGTAACGATTAATTTCATTTTGGGGAGCTAAACACGGGGAGATTTTCATGATTTTTTTACCAAAAAAAAGGAGCCCAACTTTATTTTGAGCGTAACTCGCTTATTTTTAATGCTAGAAACTTTTATAAACAATTAAAATAAAGCTTTTCTTAAACACTTTAAAAAAGTTAAAATGGGGATTTTCCGAAAAGTGCTTAATTTTTCGTTGATTTCACCAACTTCGTTTTTACTCGATCTATAGACTTTACTGAGACACCATTTTTTTTCGGTTTTTTATAAGCTAAAGTTTTCTTTTGCTAAAGATATTTTTTTCGATAAAATATTTACTTTTTAAGTTATTTGCGAAAAACCGTCTGAAAACGCAGTTTTTTTGTCGAAAAATAAACATTTTCAATCGCAAATAACTCGAAAAGTATTGACTTACATAAACAACTCTATAGAAGGGAAGTTGCTTAAAATCGGTCAATTTATCCATTTCCGATCTTATCTTGAACGTATGTTTTTTCACCCCTAAGAAGGGGTGACTGTCACCCCCCAAGTAAAAGCAACCAACGGCACAATTTCAACTTTGAAGTGGAGGGTAAGTAGAACCTAAATCCAAATTTTCATGCAATTCGGAGTTGCCCCTGAAAATTACACCCTATCGCCGTATTTCCCGTTCATTTACTGGGCTACAACGTTGCCTTGGCATTGTTCCGATGAAAACTTATCGATCAGTCGATCCAGAATTTAAAATATGTTAGGTTAGAAAAATATAAAAAGCCGTTAATAATTTTTAGATTAGATCAAGCATAGCATGACAAATATTTATAGTTGAAAGATTTAGTGTTTTAGTTTCCATTATTTGATTAGAAATGGAAGCACTTAAATAAATGGAGCTTTTTAAACATTACTATTTATATAACCATTAAGGTTTAAGTATGTTAAGATGATTAATAATAAGCCGTATACTATTCCACCAAAAGAAAGGAGTTCGCAAGTTTAAACAGAGATAAATAATTTAAAAAATACATACATATCATCGAAGATTAAGTTAATTTCAAGATTTTCTCCACGAAGATCAATGTACTTTTCATTCATACATTTGAAACAAGCACTTTTTAATTGGGAATTGAGTAACTCCAAAAACATCCTATATAATTTTTTTTTATTTAGCTAATGCCTCGGCAACTAATGGCCATTGGCATGGTAGGTACGGTGAATTTTTGCAGTTAGGTACCTAGCGTCATATGTAGTGTGTGTGTTGAGTAAGTGTCTTGTTACTTTGCAAAGTCTACGTCATTGTTTTTGCAAAGAGACGCTAATTGTATCCGAACGTCTGCGGTCCCTCCGGTGAGTACCGATCCCACAAGGATATAAACTATTTTCATTTATTAATTTATAATTAACGAAAAATTCTCTACCCTGGTGAGATTCGAACTCACGACCATTCGGACCTTTCGATCCAAAGGTAGGCGCTCTTACCACTGAGCCATAGAGGGGGTCGTATATAATAAACCATTCGCATTTGCATACTTTATGAAACGTCTTCAGAAATATGTAATTGGGTTCCAATCCAGGATAAAAGATAAAAGCTATTAGAAGCGTACAATAACGACCAAATAGTGATCGCACAAGACGAAGATGACCTCAGGTTTATGATGAGGAAACTGGAACAGGAATATACAAAGAATGGGATGGAAATAAACCTCAAAAAAACCTGAATACCTAACAACGTAGAATACAGAAATAAAACAACTGGAAATAGACGAAGGTAAACAAATCAGAGGAACAGATACGAACAAGTATTTAGGTTTCATAATGTCAAACAAAGGAACATCTGAAGAAAATATAAAAAATAGGCTAGGACAAACAAGAGACTACATACGAAAATTGGACTCCGTACTGTGGGATCGCAACATCAGTGTAAAAACAAAAAGAAGAATATATAACACCATGACAAGAAGTATCCTCACTTATGGGTGTGAAAACTGAACAATAATAAGAAAACCAAAAACAAAATAAGAGCAACAGAAACGAAATTCCTAAGGAGAAGCTGCAGAATAACAAGAAGAGATAGAATAAAACAGAGATTGAGAAAAAAAATAAAGAATTAACTCAGATATAATAAGTAAAAGAATGAGAAAGAAAAGTATTTTTAAGAGTGTAAAGTTTTTTGTTTTTTATTTCCTAAATGAGCGCTTTCGGCTTACAAAGCCATCATCAGAGCTATGGTCAAAATTTTAAAGTATCACCAAAAAGAGAGTGGTATCACTACAACGACTGAAAGACAGTGAAACCCAAAAAATGTGGAGTAACAAAATAAAGTTGAACACAGAAACTGTAAACAACACACAGACAAATATAGCAAACAAATGGGAGATGATTAAAGAGGCTGTACACCAAACCGCACAAGAAGTGTTGGGCTACAACGAAGAAAAGAAATCAGAGTGGCTAAGTGATAACACATGGCAACTGATAAAAAAGAGGAAAGACTTAAAAGCCGAACTAAATAGAATACAAAAATTAGAAGATAGAATCAGAATAACCCAATATTATGCAGATACAAATAAACAAGTAAAAAAGAGCGCTAGAAATGACAAAAGAAAATGGACAGAGAAGATGGCGCGCTTAGCAGAAGAGGCAGCCGAAACAAATAATCAGAGAGAGCTATATAGAACCACTAAACGTCTTGCAAACAAGAACTTCAACAGTGACAAACCACTAAAAGACAAACAAGGACAACTGCTTACAACAACTGAAGAGCAAACACGAAGATGGCATGAGTACTATAGCGAGCTTATGACAGAAGAAGAAAATGAGCCGCCGTTCCAAGAGGGTAACGACGTAGAGCCAAATGAAAATTATCTAAGGATAAACGAGGAAATTCCAACGAAAAAAGAAATAGCTGAAGCAATCCGGCACGTGAGGAACAACAAAGCAGCGGGAATGGACGATATCCCAGCAGAACTGTGGAAAGCGGACACTGAGAGAACCGTGGACCTAATAGCACCATTATTAGCAGATGTACGGACTGAAGAAATCCTACCTAAGGAATGGAATAATGGAATTATAGTCAAGCTTCCAAAAAAAGGGGACGTACAGCTATGCGAAAACTGGAGAGGAATAACGCTGTTATGTTCCATAAATAAAATATTAGCATTTATTGTTCATCAAAGAATCAACAATATAATAGACAAAACTCTCAGAAAAGAACAAGCGGGTTTCAGAAGGGGAAGATCCTGTATAGACCAAATCTCGACGGCAAGAATCATCATAGACGAAACTATAGAGAAGAACGCAGCCTTGATAATGGCCTTTATAGACTTTGCTAAAGCCTTCGACAGCATAAAACATACAGCCCTGTGGAAAATCTTAAGACTAAATAGATTACCTCCAAAGATCATTGGAATAATCAAAATGTCAGGTATTGCATAAAGGGCAAATGACAGATAAAATACCAATTGAAGTAGGTTTAAAACAAGGTTGCATACTGTCACCTTTGCTCTTCAATATATGTCTTAATCATATACTGGAAAAAACAATTGAAAGAAAAAATGGGATCCCTTGGAACTACCTTCAGAACAAGAAACTAGCAGATATGGAATACGCAGATGATATCTGTTTCGCAGCGAACACAATAGATGATATGAAGAACATGTTAAGGAAGCTAGAGGTGAAATCGGCAGAAGTGGGTCTTAAAATCAACACGAACAAGACAGTAGAGATGAGAATAGGAGTAACTAACTGTGACAAACTATACATCAACCAACAAGAAATAAAACAGGTTCAAGAATTTTGCTACCTAGGCAGTATAATCAGTGCAAAAGGTGGAGCTCAAGCAGATATTAAACAGAGAATACGAAAAGCACAACAAGCCTTTGGAACCCTCGCAAATATATGGTGATCAACACAGATCAGCCAAAATACTAAAATAAGGCTATTTAATAGTAACGTGAAAACTGTGCTACTTTATGGGAGTGAAACATGGGCAATAACTGACGGAAATGTAAATAAAATCCAAGTTTTTGTAAATAGATGTCTACGTAAAATTCTAAAGGTATACTGGCCCAATATCATAACAAATGTAGCACTATGGAAAAAAACCAAACAAGAACCCATCAGAACAACAATAAAGAGGAAAAGATGGAACTGGCTGGGACACACACTGAGGAAAGAAAATGCAGACATAACAAAACAGGCACTCAAATGGAATGCAGTAGGACGAAGAAGCAGAGGACGCCCGACCAAAACATGGAGGAGTACCGTTGAAGAAGACCACAAAAGTATGAAGAAAACCTGGGGAGAAATAGCAACCATGGCCAGAAATAGAGGAGAATGGAGAAGCTTCGTGGATGCCCTATGCTCCTTCACGGAGTAACAGGATTGGATATATATATATATATATATATATATATATATATATATATAAAAAGAGAGTGGAATTCCATTTTGAATTGCCAAGAAAATCAAACTTTGGTTGTTGGTTGAAGATTTCAATTTGAATTTTGTCAATAGTTGTGACAAATTAAAAACATCCAGGGATTCTGCCTTCACTCTGCCGGTTCAGATGGTAGGTTTGTAAAACCTTGGTATGCTTAAAATTATTTTAACCTGTTTTGTGAACTATGTGCTGTCCTGCATATTTTAATTTTTTTTTGGAAAAAAGCATATAACTTTTTTTGTATGGCTGCAGGTCTATTTTTTGTGGACTTTGTGTATCTGTGTGGATTTTATTAAACACTATACTATTTCTAATTTTTTTCAGATTTTTCCGTAAGATTCACCATCTTCAAAAATCCGAAAAACTGTTTTTAGTGGGTTTTTGGGGATTTTCCCTGGTGTATAGACTTCAAAATAGATCAAATCAATGTTGCTTTATAGGTAATATGTGAATTGAAATAACTAGAGTCCTTTAGAACATTCGAAAATGGGAGAAACACATTTAAACCCCAAAAATCACATAAAAAAACATTTTTTCTGATTTTTTGAAGGTAGAAACCCTTACGAAAAAATCTGAAAAAAATTAGAAATATAGTGTTTGATAAAATACACAAAATAAAGTGTTTGATAAAATTAAAAAATACTAAAAAAATTAAACGGTATTTTTCAAAAAAAAATAATTTTTTTTGGTGTTTCGTACACTCAAGCTGCGAATCTATAAAAAATAGATATGTTTTGTAAAAGCCTCAACTATGCGTGTGAATTTTTTGAATTTTTTAAATCGATTCCATCCCACGCAAATAAAAATTAAACGAAAAATGAAGTTTTTGATGGTGGGGAAAAAGGGAAGACGATGGTGGGTTAAAATTACGCTGACTAATATTTTTTAATCAAAGAGGACTTATAAAAATTTAAAAAAAAAATGGAATTCTGGGAGTGAGGGGGTATTCTTTAATTTATTTATCCCGTCTATAAGTGGAAAGTTTGATGCGACACTGTCGACGCATGTGTCACTAATAAGTGATAGCATAGTGCTCATACGTTTTCTTTTAGGTACTACATATATGTTCATACGTTCGCTGCATACCTTTAGTATATTTTGGAATCATACCCACATGTAAACATGTATTAAATAGTTCGCTTACTGATTTTAATAGAGTCCTGCCTACACTATACAGGGTGTACCAAAAATACAGGTAATAAATTAAATCACATATTCTGGGACCAAAAATAGTTCGATTGAATCTAACTTACCTTAGTACAAATGTGCATATAAAAACAGCCCTTTGAAGTTAAAAAATGAAAATCGATTTTTTTAAATATATTGAAAACTATTTGAGGTTTCTTATTAAAAACAGACATGTGGCATTCTTATGACAGGAACATCTTAAAAAAAAATATAGTGAAATTTGTGCACCCCATAAAAAATTATGGGAGTTTTGTTCCCTTAAACCCCCCCAAACTTTTGTGTACGTTCCAATTAAATTATTATTGTGGTACCATTAGTTAAATACAATGTTTTTAAAACTTTTTTGCCTCTGGGTACTTGTTCGAAAAGCTAGTTTTTATCTAGATATTTTGAATATTGGTCAAAGCCACCACATAGAGACATGGTAATAATATGAAAATTTATTTGGTTATAAATTACAGTTTGAGGTATATTTTGAACCATATTAAAAAAGAAGCCACCTCTCGATAAAAGGTGCCTTATCGAAAAAATACTTAGAGGCAAAAACGTTTTAAAAACACAGTGTTTACCTAATGGTACCGCAATAATAGTTTAATTGAAACGTACACAAATATTTGGGGAGTTTAAAGGCACAAAACCCCATAAATATTTTATGGAAACATATTAAAAAAGAAGTCGCTAAAACTGGTTTATCGAAAAAATACTAAGAGACAAAATTTTTTTAAAAAACATTGTGTTTAACTAATGGTACCACATTAATAATTTACTTAGAACGTACATAACAGTTTGGAGTGGTTTAAGGGAACAAAACCCCCATACAATTTTTATGGGGTAGGTACACCAATTTCACTATTATTTTTTTAAGATGTTCCTGCCATAAGAATAATGTATTTTTATAACATCTCCATTTTCATTAAAAAATCTCAGTTTTCGATATATCGGAAAAAATCAATTTTCATTTTGTAAATTCAAAGTGCTGTAACTTTTTTTTCTTTGCATATTTGTACTAAGGTAAGTTAGGTTCAATCGAACTATTTTTGGTCCCAGAATATGTGATATACTTTATGGCCTGTATTTTTGTTACACCCTGTATAATCACACTATATTAATTAATTTATATATAGCTTTCAGATATTTTATTGATACGCCTATGGTTTCATTCATACCTTTTTATTTGGCTGAGAACTAAGACCATAGACATTTCCAGTTTTTAATTTTGTTTATAAGCGTGTTTTGTTGTCTGAAATATTTCGGTAATTCTTAGAACCGCATCGCATCACAGGATATATAATTTATTTTCTGACAGCATTTTTAGAGCTTTTTGTGGAAGGAGCATTCATAAATTCGGCAATAACAAAGATGCAAAAAATAATTCGATCCTTTTTATGCAAATGGCATACGTGTAAGGATCATTAGCTTAGAACGGCGTGGGACTCCGATGGTCAGATCGAAGTCTCATTAATTTTTTGTCCAAAGAGCTATCTTGCTTCGACAGAATAAATACATGAAACGTTTTTTCTACCACTTTTGGAGGGGGTGGGATCCGGGGATTTTTACCAAATTTTAGTATATAAACTCAACATCGAAGTAAAACAGCTTCTAAGTAGTAGGTATAATTTAATAAAATACTAAAAAATCCCATTGGATTGCATAAAAATGTTCAGAACGAACGTTTTTGGACCTATCAGTCCATCATCCGTGAACTCGTATACTTGCTAACTAGGCCTAGAACCAAACAATGGTTATAATTTTAATTCAATCTACATTCTAAGGTAGTAAAATTGAAATGGCTTAACGCCGATGTTAGTGGATAACCTCCGGGAACATAATGAAACCCTAAAGGGAAATTTTAGTATATTATTGTACCTTAAGAAAATAGCCTACAGCTATACCTTAACCCTATAGCTATTTTTTAAACCCACTAGGACCTAGGTAACCCTCCGTCAGAGATATGACCAACGAAAAGTAAAAAAATAGCCCTTTTACCCTATATCTGAAGAGAGATATCCCTGAGCACAGTGAGATTTTAGAGTACGAGGTCTCATTTTTCTTGATATAATCAACTTGATACGTTTTATATTATAGATTAAAGAACGAAAAGAAAGCTTACAAAATTTTATGATTTTCAACTAATTGTCAAAGTTTAACGAAACGAGGAAAGCAATGTCGAAACCGGCAAATGAAAAAGTTTTTCAACACCTTTCAAATAGTCTAATGCCGGATTTACACTCAGTCCTGTTGGACAGGGAATTAGGCAGTGAAGTGGGCAGTGTGAGTGTATTAATAGGTCACTCACGCTCGTGCTGCTCATGCCGCTACCATTGCACCCAGTTGCAACCAGTTCGACAGAGGTCCCAGTATACTGAAATCTGAAGTCAGAAAAGCAATACAGCAAGCCAAAAACAATACAGCACCCGGACCAGATCAAATCCCTGCAGCTGAGCTACTGCTACTTAAACTTTTGGATGAGGAAAACATCACCTACTTAACCACTTTCTTTAACAAAATTTACAACGAAGGAAAAATACCAGATGATTGGTTGGAGTCATTGTTTATAACATTACCAAAGAAAAGCAGGCCCACCAAATGCAGCGATTTTAGACTAATCAGTTTGATGAGTCAGGCACTTAAGATATTTTTACGAATTATAAAAAAGCTAGTATTCCTTCTGTGTGAAAGTAGAATGGGTAATAAGCAATTTGGATTTAGAGATGGACTAGGAACTAGAGAGGCACTATTTTGTATACGCGTTCTTTTACAAAAAAGCTGTGAATTCCTAAAGAACGTTTATGTTTGTTTCATCGACTTGGAGAAAGCATTCGACTGAGTACAACACGATATACTTTTTAATTGCCTACAGGCAGCAGGACTTGACCATTACGATTTAAGACTGTTAAAATACTTATATTACAATCAAGTAGCATCTATCCAAGTTGGTGATAGTCTAGTGCAGTCATTGAAGCTTTTTAGCTCAGAAATTTTTTACTATGAACCGATTTACATGAAATTTTGGAATTAGGCTTATCCTACCCTTAACTTAGTCGTACTGATAAACTACCCATCAAACGTGGAGTGCGACAGGGTTGTGTTTTGTCACCCAGTCTCTTTAATCTGTACTCTGAAGGAATCTTTAGGAAGGCTTTAGACGACAGACAAGAGAGAATAAGACTGGGCGGAGAAGTAATCAACAACATCAGATACGCTGACGACACAGCCATTCTTGCAGAAAATTTAGAAGATCTTCAGACATTAGTAAATCTAGTCAATGAAGCAAGTTATCGGAGAGGCCTAAAAATCAATATTTAAAAGACAAAGTGGATGGCAGTTGGAAAGATACATGTAGATCAAGGTGTGCATTCTCTTGGTGGAGAGGAGATAGAACGAGTAAACCATTTTAAATACCTTGGCAGTTCGCTAAATGTAAATTGCGACTGTGATGAAGAGATAATAACCAGGATTGAAATATCACGTAAGGCTTTTATGACTTAGAAACCAGTTTTATGTAACCGAAGCCTGTCAATGAATATTCGCAAGAAGGTCCTAAAATATTACGTGTGGTCGATATTATTGTATGGTTGTGAGACAGAGACGTTAAAAACCACAATGCTAAATAAATTAGAAGCATTCGAATTGTGGTGCTATCGACGAATCCTAAAGATATCGTGGGTTTCGCACACTTCCAATGAAGATGTTCTCCAAATGAATTCAGAACGTCTGCTCATAAACATAAAGAGGAGAAAAACAGAATACTTCGGTCATATAATTAGAGGACCTAAATACCATCTACTTCGCCTTATAATACAAGGAAAAGTAGAGGGAAAGAGATGGATAGGTCGAAAGAAACTTTCATGATTGCGTAATATTAGACAATGGTGTGGTTCCACTGTAGAAGAACTATTTCGCGCAGCAGCCGATAGAAAGAGGTTTCAGGAACTTGTAAACATGATGACGGCCAACGTCTGAATACAAACACGGCATTTTAAGAAGAAGAAGGAGTAATAATAGAAGAAACAGTATTTCTAGAAGCAGAAATCAAAGCAGACTAGACAAAACGCTATAACTGTATCATACAATGAACAAAAAACTGTACAAAATAAATATCACGTAATATAAAAATGAAAGTTTTAAAAGCAGTTTATAGACCTCTTCTGACTATTTGCAGCGAATCATGGATACTAATGGAACGGCAAAAGAACAGGATATACGCAAAAGGGATGAAGTTTTTAATAAGAGTTTAAGGTGTTACCAAAATGGATATAATTAGGAACACAGATATAAGGAACGAACTGAAAATACTATTAACATTGAAGTTTATAAAACACAGACAGCTGTGTTGGTGGGGTGATTTACACCGGTTGAAAGATACCATACCAGTGAGAAGAGTGTGGAAAGCAAAAATATTGAAAAACAAAAAAAGCGGAACACTCAGATGGACATGGAATGAAGTAATCGGAAAGATATTGGAGAGAAGGGGAGTGACATGGACAGAAGCAGAGAGGTTGACACTAAACCGCAAAGAATGGAAAAAAATGTTAAGAAGCAAATTAAACCTTACACCATTAAATGATAGAAAGGTTTGTGATTATAAATAAAACAATAAGTTAATTAAAATACCCTTTTATTAGAAAATCATATATAAACGTAAATAAGGTGTAATACTAATAGTCCAAGAAAATAAGATTTTTCTCAGGACACTGAATAATCCAGGTAGGTATCTGACAACTTTTTTAGTTAATGTAAACCTATAGGAAGAAAACCTACCTGTTTCTTGAGTAGAGTTCGGAGCCGTGTTTAATCATTAACAATTTAGTGCAAAAAAAGCGATTTTATCTATTTTTTGCACAAATTAAAAAATCTAAATGAAATAAAATTACAAATAGTCGAGGAAATGAAGCTGAAAAAATGGCAAAACCTCGCAATTTTTTCGTCCAGCATCGATTTGTACAAAAATTTGAGATTAGGCTCATTTCACCCTCTAGTTAATTTTCTATATTGAGTCGTTGTACGCTTTTGTTTTTTAAGGGTGAAAACTACCCCTAATTGTAAAAAAATTATAAAATAACATTTTAAACTTTAATATTGTCAACATTTGGTTCTTATTAGTTACATAATGATTATTTTATGTTCGAAGATATAATATCATAATATTTCAACCCTTACAACCACTCTTGTTGGAGCTATATATAAAAAATTGACTTATCCTAAAAGAATAATTTCGGCTTGCATCGATTTACGTAAAAATTTGGGATTAGGACATCTCACTCTGTACTTCATATTCTATATCATGCTCAAGGGCGTTGATTATTTTTAGGGGTGTAAACTACCCCTTATTGTCAAAAATTATATAAAACATTGTAAACTTTAATATGGGTACAATTTGGTTTTGATTGTATTTTTTTTAAGGTCTAATTGTATGCTTGAAAAAATATTATCTAAGTTTACCTCAAAAAATGCAAAGTTTTCCCGTTATTTGGCTTTGAATATTTCAAATTATTTGACGAAAAAAGCTAACCTTTAACATGCCGTATCTCGGTTCGTATTGGTCGTAAAAATATTATAGAAAAATAATTTAGTTTGTGTTACTAAAAGATATAATTTTGATGTCTACAGTTTTTTTGATTAAATGCTTTTTTTTCGAGTTATTCTCAAAAAACCCTCAAAAAAGGTGGATTTCTTCGTCGAAAAACTGTTACTTTCAACCGCGAATAACTCGAAAAATGTTAGTTTTACGAAGAAAATGGAAAAACATTTTTGTCTTAGAATTACTTTTTACATCGATTAACATGGTTAAAATGTAATAAAAAATTCCCACCCCCAAGGTTTTAGCGTACAGCGGCATGATATAGAAAATTATTCTTTTACTATTCCCTACCTTCTGTGAAAATTTCAAGTAAATACATGCTGAACGAAAAAATTTCGAGCCAAAGTGCTTCATTTGCTGGCCTAAAAATTGATTTTTTAGAACATTGAAAAAAATTCAAAATGGCAAGTATTAAAAGTTAAAAATCAATTTGTTGTTTCTCGAACTGCAAAAAAAGCAAAATCGTTATGTTTTGTTGTACTGGGGTACTTTACAAACCCACAAAATTTTTTTTATCCCAGATACCTTTTTTGCAATAACAGAATACAGAATATAATGAAGATAGGGCAACTCTGCTGATGCCAGATGAAAGTAAAATACGGATACTATCAATAGATAAAAAAAAGATACAATAATTTTTTATTTTAGTCGAAAATCCTAATACAAAATTATTGATATTTTTAATTTATGAACATTTAGAATAACTTTAAAAATGTATTACATACAAATTAAAAAAGAAAGATCAAAATCCATTGGGTAGATCCGGAGATATAGAAAATTATACATATTGAAGTTGTTTGTTCAGATTTTGAACTCGTAAATTTGTAGACTCCATCTCCACGACTAGACACCATTTGAACTACATTTTTGAAAATCCGTGTAAAAATACCAGCTTTTCGAATATGTACTAAGATTTTTTCTACGGACAATATTTTTAAAGTTATTCTAAGGGCCAATTGTTCGAACGCTAATCAAACATGGAATCCACTGATCATTATCAAATATTTAATTACAATTATATTTAATTAAGCCTACTTCTGACAGATGTCACATTTTGAGGTTATGTTGACATTGTTGACTGATTTATTTTATTATTTTGGCTTTAATCTAAAATAAACCATAATTAAACTCTTTCAGATGTTAATTTCTTGTTTTTACTTACAAATCAATAATAATAATAAGCAATTTTTACTAATTTAACGGCTGCGGCTATATTTTAATTACTGCTTTACCTACAATCAATGAATGATTAGTAGTGTTTTACATGTATTTTTGATGTTTCGATTTGATTCACATCAAGAAAATTGATTACAATAAACTGATTGATTATAATCAACTTCTTGATTAGTGTTCGAACAACCGGCCCTAAATGTTTATAAACTACAAAATTTCAAAAATTTGGCATTAGGATTTTTTACTATAATAAATAATTTTTTTATCTTTTTTTAGTGCCTACATATTGATAGGGTGAGTCTTCTACTTTTATTACGCACCCTCAGAATTGCCCTATCTTCTGTCTTATGTTATTGAAAATAAAAAAATATGAAACAAATATTTTTAAGAAACGCTTTTCTTTAGTTACGAGTGACTAAAATTAAATATAATACTATGAAAAATAATCAACTAAAAAGCAAAAAATAAAAAAATCTAACACATTCGTTAAAGAAAAGCGTTCATCGAATAAACGGTTTTCGCACCACGCTTTTCTTTAACGAATGTGTTAGATTTTTTCAATTTTTTTATTTTTTGCTTTTTTGTTGATTTTTTTTATATTATGTTTAATTTTAGTCACTGGTAACTAAAGAAAAGCGTTTCTTAAAAATATTTTTTTCATATTTTTTTATTTTTCACTTTTTAGTCTTGCACTTTTCAAACATCAAAATATATCGTCATGTTTATTAAAATATGTATAAAACATAAATATGATGTACTAACATGAAAAGTAGTCGGAATCGGCAAAAAATTTGAAACTTTAGTGTTTATTTATGAAGCATAACGTAAACGATTAACATAAAAAGTGAAATTATGTATAGTTCATATAATTAGCTACAATCTGTAAAAGTTTCAAGTTTCTTCATTATAAAAAACAAGAGAATTTAAACATTTTCCGTTAAAATCGTTTTTTTTTATTTCAACAATTAATAAACAAAAAAAATTTATTGACTATTCGTGTATTGTTCCCGTGAATGCATGTGTCTGCAAATTTTTAGTCATATGCATTGAAGAAAAGGCAGTCAAATTAACGTCCAAAGATTTGACCCAAACGATTGAACTAAAGAAAAGCGTTTAATTAATTAATACGACAAAACGAATTCTAATGTTAATTGAAGCACAAAACGTCTCTACCGGTGGTTTTTCTAAGAATACGATAAAAACACGAATTTTTTGAATTCGAGTTTTGGTTGAAGTTTTATTTCGTATCGTATTGAAATTTGACACGAATAAACGCCGATTTATATATAAACAAATATACGAGCGTTCAAAATTTAAAACTTTGTTGTTTATTTATGAAGCATAATGTAAACAATTAAAGTAAAATGTAAAATTATGTATAGTTCATATCATTAGCTACAATCTGTAAAAGTTTCAAGTTTCTACATTGTAAACAACAAGAGAATTTAAGCATTTTCCATTAAAATCGTTATTTTTTTATTTAAAAATTAATAAACATAAAAAAATTATTGATTATTCGTGTATTGTTCCCGCGAATGCATATGTCTGCAAATTTTCATTCATTTGCATTGAAGAAAAGTCAGTCAAATTAACGTCTAAAGATTTGATGCAAACTATTGAAGTAAAGAAAAGCGTTTAAAAAAGGTATCTGGGGTAAACAAATAGAATAACTTTAAACTAATTAATACACGGTGTAACAAAAATACAGGTCATAAATTTAATCGTATATTCTGGAACCAAAAATAGTTCGATTGAACCTAACTTACCTTAGTACAAATATGCATATAAAAAAAGTTACAGCCCTTTGAAGTTACAAAATGAAAATCGATTTTTTCCAATATATCGAAAACTATTAGAGATTTGTTATTGAAAATGGACATGTGGTATTCTTATGGCAGTAGTATTTTAAGAAAAATGATAATAAAATTTGGAACCCCATAAAAATTTTATGGGGATTTGGTTCCTTTAAACCCCCCCAAACTTTTGTGTACGTTTCAATTTAATTATTATTGTAGCGCCATTAGTTAAACAGAAGTTTTTAAAAACTTTTTTGTTTCTTAGTACTTTTTCCAAAAGTCAGTTTTATCGAGATATTTAAATATTTGTCAAATCCACCACCACATATTTGTATATGGTAAAGTACATACGATTATGGAGACTTGGTAATAATATGAACATTTTATGATTTACATTTTTAAGTATATTTTGAACCATATTAAAAAAGAAGCCCCATCTCGATAAAATATGCTTTATCAAAAAAATACAAGGAGGCAAAAAAGTTTTAAAAATACTGTGTTTAACTAATGGTACCGCAGTAATAGTTTAATGGGAACGTACACAAACATTTGGGGGGTTTAAAGGAACAAAACCCTCATAAAATTTTTATGTAAACATATTAAAAAAGAAGTCGTAACTTGATAAAAACTGCCTTATCGAAAAAATACTGAGAGGAAAAAAAGTTTTAAAAATATTGAATTTAACTAATGGCACCACAATAATAATTTATTTGGAACGGACACAAAAGTTTGGGGAGGTTTAAGGGAACAACACCCCCATAAAATTTTTATGGGGTGCACAAATTTCACTATAATTTTTCTTTAACATGTTCTTTCCATAAGAATGCCACATGTCCATTTTCAACAAAAAATCTCTAATGGTTTTCGATATATTCAAAAAAATCGATTTTCATTTTGTAACTTCAAAGGGCTGTAACTTCTTTTGTGTGCATATTTGTACTAAGGTAAGTTAGGTTCATTGGAACTATTTGTGGTCCCAGAATATTTTTTTTGATATACTGCATTTTTACAATCTACTCTAAACACAAAGTAATAAGTAAATAGTCTGAAAGTAAATTAACGTGAATTAGGTACCATCCAGTGACGGTTCTCTAAGTATTATTCTTTATTGTGGTAGGTCGTCTGGCCATATGCTCTTTAGTCTTCTTTCAGCAAGTGGTTGGGTGAATAAATTATTTATCAAGTCGTTGGTGTGGTCAGTGGTGCGATTTTGATATTTTATTGAACGATTTTTTATTAAGTCCTCGATTAGTGGGATGTCCAGATCATTGTGGAGTGTCTGGTTGGATACATACCATGGAGCTTTACTTATCATACGGAGAATTTTGGATTGGAATGTTTGGAGTATCTTCGTATTTGAAGGTTTACTGCAGCCCCATCCCATAGTTCTATTCCGTAAGACCAAACTGGTATAAGTATAGCTTTGTACAGAAGCAGTTTATTTTCAAGAGATAACTGATACTTCTTGTTAAATAGCCAGTTCATATTTTTTAGTTTAAGATTTAATTGTTTACGTTTAATTTTAATGTGCGTTTTCCATACGAGTTTTTCATCCAGATGTAATCCCAAGTATTTGACAACTGGCTTGATGGGAATCGGAGTATTATTTATAGAAACTTGAGGACATGTAGATTTTCTGGTTGTAAAAGTAGTCTGTACTGATTTGCTGGCATTAACATTTATTTTCCATCGCTTGAGCCAGTTTTGTAATTGGTCTAAATGATTTTGAACTTTTTGTGATGCTACATTAGGGTCGACATCCACTGCTAAGATTCCCGTATCATCGGCAAAAGTAGCTAATAAGGTATCATTTCTGGTTGGAACGTCGGCTGTAAATATCAGATAGAGAAATGGGCCGAGTACGCTACTCTGTGGTACGCCAGATTGGATGATGTGGTAATTTGAGAAGTTGTCTTCAATTCTGACTTGGAAATATCGGTCAGTCAGATACGATTTTAGAATAAAGTATAGTTGGTCTGTCATGTGTAATTTTAGTTTATAGAGGAGACCTTGATGCCATACCCTATCAAATGCCTGTTGTATATCGAGAAACACTCCAGCGCAAAACTTTTTTTCTTCAAGAGTTGTTTTAATTATATTTACTATTCTGTGGCATTGTTGTATGGTTGAGTGTTCACGTCTAAATCCGAATTGGTGTTGTGGTATAATTTCGTTTATGGGGACAACTTGCTCGATTTTATGTAATAGTAGCCGTTCTAGTATTTTAGGAGATTTTAGTTTTATTATTAGGAGTAGGCTTATCGGGCGATATGAATTTGCTTGTGTTGCGGGTTTACCAGGTTTCGGAATCATAGTAACTTGAGCTAATTTCCATTGTATTGGAAAATAGCGAAGACGTAGTATGCTGTTGTATATTACTGTTAATAACACCACTGCTTTTCTCGGTAGCTTCTGAAGTAATTCTCCTGTTATCAAATCATAGCCAGGAGCTTTCTGAGGATTTAGCATTTTTATTTGTTGTCGAACCTCTGTCGGAGTAAATGTTGTCAGAGGAAAAGATAATTGACATGGAGTTTCGAGGTACTTTTTTATATCGTCATCTTCATCGTCATTGTTTTCTGGTGCTGAGAATACAGTTGCAAGATGCTCTGCGAATACGGTGGATTTTTCTTCATTTGTGCGGGCCCAGGTCATATCTGTTTTTCTTAAAGGTGAATTTGTTATTGTCGGCCGTTTAAATTTTTTTGTAGCTTTCCATATAGAGTGGTCTTCACGTGAGAGGTTCGAAACATAAAACTGGAAGGAGTCGTTTTTTTCCTCATGTAGTGCTCTATTTAGTCTATGACTTATCCTATTAAGGTACGTTTTATTTAATGGATTTCTCGTTTGTTGCCATATGCGTCGAGCTCTTCTCTTTTCTGCTACAAGTTCTCTTATATGGAGGGGAATATTATGGTTTTCTTGCACACTTTGACGCTGCTGTGTTGCTTCACACCCTGCTGTTTGTAAAACTGTTGTTAAATAGTCTACTGCTTCCTCTACCTCTTGGTTTTGTTTTATCCTAACATCTAGTCTAATATTTGTATTTACAGAATTTTGGAAAATATCCCAGTTTGTTTCTTTAGTTGTCAGTTTGGGTGGTATTCTTCTCCATATTATGTGTGTGCTTAAAGTTATTATTATTGTGCTGTGGTCTGATGTTAAATCGAAGTTTGACTCTATTGCACTATGGATGTCAGATATCCCTTTTGTTACAGCAAAATCTACCAAATCTGGGATTTTGTTGGGGTCCGTAGGCCAGTATGTGGGTTCTCCTGTTGATAAATATCTTAAGTTATTTTGTTGAATAGTATTCATTAATGCTCGACCTTTAGGTGTGATTAATCTGGAACCCCATGTGGTGTGTTTGGCGTTCCAGTCTCCTGCTACTATGAATTTGGATCCAAGAGTTTGTATAAAATCATGATACTCTTCGCTTGAAATGGGATGTCTAGGTGGGCTGTAGATAGATGCTACACTAAGAGAGGTATTTGTTTCGAGTTTAATGATGGCTGCTTGGATTTTTTCCGTGATGTAAAATTATATATAGTTCATATCATTAGCTACAATCTGTAAAAGTTTCAAGTTTCTACATTGTAAACAACAAGAGAATTTAAGCATTTTCCATTAAAATCGTTATTTTTTTATTTAAAAAATTAATAAACATAAAAAAATTATTGATTATTCGTGTATTGTTCCCGCGAATGCATATGTCTGCAAATTTTCATTCATTTGCATTGAAGAAAAGTCAGTCAAATTAACGTCTAAAGATTTGATGCAAACTATTGAAGTAAAGAAAAGCGTTTAAAAAAGGTATCTGGGGTAAACAAATAGAATAACTTTAAACTAATTAATACACGGTGTAACAAAAATACAGGCCATAAATTTAATCGTATATTCTGGAACCAAAAATAGTTCGATTGAACCTAACTTACCTTAGTACAAATATGCATATAAAAAAAGTTACAGCCCTTTGAAGTTACAAAATGAAAATCGATTTTTTCCAATATATCGAAAACTATTAGAGATTTGTTATTGAAAATGGACATGTGGTATTCTTATGGCAGTAGTATTTTAAGAAAAATGATAATAAAATTTGGAACCCCATAAAAATTTTATGGGGATTTGGTTCCTTTAAACCCCCCCAAACTTTTGTGTACGTTTCAATTTAATTATTATTGTAGCGTCATTAGTTAAACAGAAGTTTTTAAAAACTTTTTTGTTTCTTAGTACTTTTTCCAAAAGTCAGTTTTATCGAGATATTTAAATATTTGTCAAATCCACTACATATTTGTATATGGTAAAGTACATACGATTATGGAGACTTGGTAATAATATGAACATTTTATGATTTACATTTTTAGGTATATTTTGAACCATATTAAAAAAGAAGCCCCATCTCGATAAAAGATGCTTGATCAAAAAAATACAAGGAGGCAAAAAAGTTTTAAAAATACTGTGTTTAACTAATGGTACCGCAGTAATAGTTTAATGGGAACGTACACAAACATTTGGGGGGTTTAAAGGAACAAAACCCTCATAAAATTTTTATGTAAACATATTAAAAAAGAAGTCGTAACTTGATAAAAACTGCCTTATCGAAAAAATACTGAGAGGAAAAAAAGTTTTAAAAATATTGAATTTAACTAATGGCACCACAATAATAATTTATTTGGAACGGACACAAAAGTTTGGGGAGGTTTAAGGGAACAACACCCCCATAAAATTTTTATGGGGTGCACAAATTTCACTATAATTTTTCTTTAACATGTTCTTTCCATAAGAATGCCACATGTCCATTTTCAACAAAAAATCTCTAATGGTTTTCGATATATTCAAAAAAATCGATTTTCATTTTGTAACTTCAAAGGGCTGTAACTTCTTTTGTGTGCATATTTGTACTAAGGTAAGTTAGGTTCATTGGAACTATTTGTGGTCCCAGAATATGTGGTTTAATTTATGACCTGTATTTTTGTTACACCCTGTAGATCGGTCTCAAATTTTGAGGGTTTGTAAGTATCCCAATACCCAACTTTGGGTGAAACACCAAAGTTCTACGTCAGTTTTAGTAAAAGTTATCAACAAATGACGATTTTCACCTATTTTTCACTTTGCGAAGCAACAAATTTACTTTTTAAATCTCAGATATCGGCATTTTGAAGCTTTTTCAATGTTCTAAAAAACCAAATTTTGTAATTTTAGTCATATTTACCTTTTTAACGTGGTGTAATAATTGAAAAAAATCGCGTTTTTTGCACTAAATTGTTAATAATTAAAAACGGCTCCGAACTCTAGGCAGGAAACAGGTAGGTTTTCTTCCTATAGGTTTACAATAACTAAAAAATCAGAGACCTGGATTATGTAAAGTCCTGAACATGCTCTATTTTTTACTTATTTCCCTGAGGTATAAATATAAGGTACCTCACAATACTCATTCTCATAATTCATTACGGCTAACTCATTAAACTCAACATTTTTATAACCACTATGATTTTTCTCAATTTTTTTTGGAACATTAGGAGGGAACAACAAAAGCTGAAGAGGGACCATCACTGAACAGCATCCAATCAACCTACTTTTGCAACCATATCCGTATCTGCGCAGCAGAACGCAGTTCATCAAAATGGAACAGAAGAACCGAAAGAAGAACAATGCTGCAGCCGCAAATATAACTATCATTACGTAATTTACCCGAAAACCGCTGATTCTGAGCTCAGTTGTAATTTCAGCACTAGGTTTAAGGTACTTTAATAATGATTCAGTTATGTATGGCGATTTTCCAGTTGAATTTTTCAGGTGCCAAACAAATATGTTGGAATTGTCGGTTTTCCGCACAAAACTGTCAAAAATGTTGATTTCTTCAGCCAGTTTTAAAACGAAGGAGTTTCCTTCAGAAGATAGTTTGATAAATTTCCATGTTGGATGTGCCGGAATGGTCCATTCTTCTACTTCTCCTATGTAAATAGGTTTAAACTTGATTCTCACGTATGACCAAAACGCGAATCCATTAAAATTATTATCGTAACACATTCTTTGGGAATAGATGCAAATTTCACTACTTTTTAGATAGACCTTATCGTTTATTACATCTATCTTAGCAGTATCACTGTAGACATATTTTATATTGGTATCTTTGTTCCAACCAGGAAAATCAAATGGAGGTTGGACAATTGTAAGATTTTCCCTTAAATGAAACGTATTACTGAAGTAATAAGAGTAAGAATCTCGATTATATGCTGTACAATTGTCATAGCAAACGTAAAACACTCTTATGTTTGGAATAACATTTATAGTGTAGTTTTTCATCGATACAACGGATTTTATGTAAGACTCACTTTTGACGCACACCAATAAATATAGCAACGCAAACACTTTCATAACGGAGACACAAATGGCTAAATGGTTTTACAATATCTTTGATATGAGTTATAATTAGGATTTTGACGGTTTTATGTAAAATAATACCGCAATAAAAGTAAGCATTTCCTTTTAGCGATAGGTATAATTATATCTAGCAAAAACCGACGCATACAGATAATGTATAGTTTTGAAAAAAGTGGAATTATATTAAATCTATTAAATGAAATAATCACTTTTTTCTATTTTCTGACAATACAATCAAAACAACTGTTTTTTTATTTTTATAGTGCCGTCACTGAAGGTGGATATGAGCTATTACCTCCGATTTCGTTTAACCCCCATCGATTTTCATGAAAATTGCTGAGTGGTTGCATCAAGGAACAAAAGTGACATGGTGCCAACTTGCGCTTTTACCCTGTGGATGGATGCCACCCCTTCTCGGGGGTGAAAATTATTTTATTAAAGATAACTCCATAAATGGATAGAGGAACAAATTCTAAGCCAAATTTTTTATATCAAGTTATTAAAATAAATCAATACTTTTTGAGTTGTTATTAAAGATCAAAGATTTTAATTTTTCGTCAAAAAATGCATGTTTTAAAGCGGTTTCCATGAATAACTCAAAAACTATAAGTTTTTACAAACAAAATTATTATTACCAAAATTGAAGTTAATAAAAAACCGAATAAATTCCTTACTTGAAAAATTTTTACTATTAATTCAAAGTGAGTTATAGATAACTTATTACTATATGATAACACTAGTTTACAACCAATTTGCGACTCGAATGAAAAATGCTGTTTTTTGTTAATTTTTGCTCTCTGAATATGATTATGATGGTAAAAAATTCCTAACACGTAAGATTTTTGAGTTATGCTTTTTTCAAAAAAATGAAATATGATTTTTAAGTTGTGAGTATTTTACTAATTTTTTTTAACAGTCATTTGTAATATCTGAAGGCGTGATCTTTTCAAATTAACGTTTTTACTAAAAATTGTGCATAATTTGGCAACACTTGGATATCTAATGTCTACGAATAACACATTAACATTTAAATAAAGAATAAACCAAATGTAATCCTTAATCAGTAAACGTAGACATTTAAACTTATATAGTAATATAGTTCTAAACCGTTTTAACGACTGTTACTCCTGCATGACAAAAGTGCCTGGATTTTCAAGGAAGAACAAGCATAAAATTGAATATCCAGATATTACCTCAGCAATATAACCAGTTTTTCATGGAGAAGATTTACCAGTTCCAGGACCTCGGCAAATTGGGAGAAATATTTGGAAATGTATGGTGATAAAAGTGAATCTGATGATGTACCAGAAAATAATAATTCTTATTTTCCCGAAAGCGACGAAATAGCACCTTATTGCATCCAACAAGCCGAATTACATGATTTAGTTCCAGACCTTCACTTGTCCAAAGGACATACTTAATCCTGAGGTTCTAGCTAGATTACAGTAATGGATATTTTTAAATGGAATTTACTAGCCAGTACAACTTATAATATTTAGGAACCGTAACCAGGAGCTATCTTCGTTGTTTACTATGCAGGATAAAATGTGTGTTTGTGTTAATCCAAATAGTGTTATAAGAAAATTGTTGGTATACAAAAGAGTTACATACTATAGTTTTTGTTTCTAGTTCTGAACTTATGTGTATATAGTATATAAGAATTTTTATAATAAACAGCAATATTTGATGCATTCTATAACTCCAAATCTAACATTTCACCTGACCAGACAATGTACTGTGGACGCCTACGCAGAAATGCGCGGCACTTTGAGAAAAAGATAACTCAAAATGTATACGTGGTGGAACATTTTGGTGTTTGAATTCGCATTCAGGACGCTTTAAACTCCCCGGTACAGCCATTTTAACATCAGTCGCAACTTTTTTTTGTTTATTTGTTGACTAGTGTAATTAAGAGCTTCACGATACGATACAATATCGATACTTTTTAAGTATTGAGTATTGTATTGGTTATGCCAATGAAGTATCGTATCGAGTATCGATATCGGTAATACTTTCTTATAAAAATATCGTATTGATATTGACTTCGATACGATATCGATGCAATACTGGATAAAATATCGACATAAAAAGAATTATACATCTGATCTGTGTAGGCTCTTTGTGCCCACTTTTGCATGCTTAGCAAATGGACATTATTCTAAAAATATTACGAATATTTCTTATAACTTATAGATGTTTATAAAAATTCAATATATGGATGAATGCTTCTTTGAAAGTCGACTAATACTTACTAATTATGTACTGTATAAAAACTGCTTTTGAAAAGATAGGGAAATCGCGGAGATTCGGAATAAATCACAATTCAATATTTTTGTTGAAAATTATTTTTGCGTCATCATCACTAACATCCATAATATTGCCACAAATGCCACATGATATAAACAGTATAATCACACAGTCATTTACTCACTCTCAAGAGTTTCAAGTTCAGGCACTTAAGTGTAAAATATTACAACAGCTGATGCTTGGGTTGCAGATAACTTATAGTTTTATATACATAAATAATTACTTATGATCTAAATATTCCCCAAAATATAATCCAAACAACTATGGCGTTTTATATTTTTTCTCGATATCGATATTTTCAATAATATCGAGGCAAGCGTATCGACAATACAAGAGTATTGTATTGATTTCAGATAATGTGTATCGTATCGACATTAATATTGCTAAGGTATGTATTGTATCGGTATCGTATTGGTTTTCGATACGATATCAATACAATATCGATATTTTTATCGAATATCGTGAAACTCTAATGATAATATAAAAAAATGAATGTTAATTACCTTTGCTAAGTTAACGTTGTTTGTTACTCTGCCATTCAAAAACGTATTGCGGGGAGCATCACTTTATGATTTGACAGACAAAAAGAAATGGAAAATAAAACTTGACAAAAATTTAAACGCGTTTATCTCAAAACTGCTTTTTCAAAGGCGGTGAACATTGCAAATCAAAAACTACTCGACCGATCCACCTGAAATTTTGTATGTATTTTCTTTAGACATTTTGTGGGGTAACGCTTTCGAGATATTTTTTGGTTTATGCTTATTTTTTTTTTGTTTAACAATAATAAATATGTTGATTTTCACCTTCTTTTGGAAAAAAATTCGTTATTTTGACTTCTGAGTGATACCAAAAAGTCAAAAATCGTTAAAAATAAAAAAAACTCAGCAGCGTTACCTCGAGAAACTCATAAGCTAATAAAATATTTTTGAATTTTTTGTTTTACATGATCCAATGACGAGTTCTGATGTCCAACTCAAAATCCATTTTTTTAAGGTGCCTCTAAAAACTGGCCACCCTTGGCTTATTTTTAAACGCTTTTCTTTACTTCAATATCTTGAATGTTTTTTGCGTCAAATCTTTAGACGTTATAAGACGTTATAAAATTTTCAGACATATGCATTCGCGGGAACAATACACGAATAGTCAATAAATTTTTTTTATGTTTATTAATTGTTTAAATAAAGAAACGATTTTAATGGAAAATGTTTAAATTCTCTTGTTTTTTTACAATGTAGAAACTTGAAACTTTTAAGGATTGTAGCTAATGATATGAACTATACATAATTTCACTTTTTACGTTAATTGTTTACGTTAATCTTCATAAATAATTTTTTATTTTTGATTTTTTATCTGGTATGGTCTTGGCGCTTTCATACCGACTTTTCAACTTCTTGTCTCTAGTTTTCACATCTTTCTCGTCAACGAAAAAAAATCTAAAAAAATATACCTAATCAATGAAATAAAAACAAAAAAAGTTTGAAATCTCATTTTTTCTTATCTCTTATATATAAGTTTATCATCATGATATACCTACCTTGTAAGCAAAATATTTTTCTATGAAAAAGTTGTACAGAGGGATACAATTAGCAAACACCCCTTTTTCCGATTTTTTTAAAAAAGAAAAATTTCATTGCATTATTTCAAGACCAAATGCCATGAACCGGATACGTAAAATCTTTTGATATGTTGCTTGAACTAAAAAATCCTGAAAGCTTGAAAGCAAAATTTTTTTCTGTGAAAAATTATACTGGGGATCAAAATTAGCAAACACGCAATTTTTCGATTTTTTCCAAAAAAAGGAAAATTTCACTGCCGTAAATTTCTATCTCAGATCCAAATGCCATGAACGGCACGAGTTAAATCATTTAACTTGTACCTTAAGCTGAAAATACTGAAAGTTTGAAAGCCAAATATTTTTCTACAAAAAAGTTGTAATAGGGATCAACATTAGCAAAAACTCATTTTTTTCGATTTCTTTAAATTCTATTGCCTTAAATTTGTGCCATAACTGGAAAATGCTGAAAGTTTGAAAGCAAAATATTTTTCTCGACAAAAGTTGTAATGGGGGACAAAATTAGCAAAAACGCGTTTTTTCGATTTTTTTAAATTTCATTGCCTTAAAATTCTATCATAATATCAAATGCCATGAACGCGATAGGCAAAATCTTTAAGTTGATACCTTAAGCAGAAAATGCTGAAAGATTGAAAGCAAAATTTTTTTCTCCACAAGAGTTGTAATGGGGGCCAAAATTAGCAAAAACGCGTTTTTTCGATTTTTTGCAATTTTAAATGGGCTGTAGTTTTGTCACACCTTGACCTTTTTAAACTTTTAAACCACCAAAATTTATGGTGTTTCTATTAAAATCAATTTTCATTATTAGAATTTGTCCAAAATAAAAGAAGCAGGTTTTACGATTATTTTAATGGACACGAAAATTTGCAAAAAAGGTCACATTTTCGACATTAGGCTAACTTTTTATGCACATACTGTATATGAATTTAATAACCCTTGTTTGAAACCTGACGATTTAACGTAAAAAACGCAACTTGCAGAATAAGAAAATATTGAAATCCGGAATTTTGAGAGATTTTTAAACATAGGTAAAAAAACGACGAAAAAAGGTCGTTTTTTGAGCTAAAAATTTCTCGTTCTCCGAATTGGGGAGGGGGAAAAATCTGAAAATTTGGCGACAATGTTTTTTTATCACCTACTATAACATACTAAAATTTGAAGAAAATCGGAGGATACCCCCCGCACGACTTTGGTCGAAAAGTAGCAGAATGACCCACATACATTGATAGGCAAACCGTGCAAGACGTATTTGTCTATGTATGAAATTTAATAAAAAAACATGTTTCATCCGGTCAACAGATGGTGTCATGTATATCATGCCAACGACCGCAAAGGGTTTTAACAGTTCTCCTGCTTAAAATAAGTTTCTATTCACGTTCACATAAAAATTCATCACAAGATCATCTCAGAATTCTAGACTGAGATAATAGATAAAATAAACATTTTGAAAAGAATTTTAGTATCTGCAATAGCAATATAATATATATTATGGTATTTAGCCTCGTATGTATGTCTGTAGACGTGATCTTATTTTTGAAATGCAATATAATCCAAAAACATGGCGTGATTAGGATCAGATAGCCATAAGTGATTCTAAAGCATGTCGATAATTTGTTAAGGAAGCCAGACTAGTGCCGTCAGGCCTCAACGGATGCTTATGTAAGACACGTTTTTCCTGGTTTATTATCGATTTTTAGTCAACGCAACGGTGGCCTGTAAATGTGATATATTATATCGAGGGCTGAGAACAATAAGGTTCCAAGCGCCATTTCATAAATTTTTCAGGAGACAAATTTCTAATTTTAAACTATCATAACTTCGTTATTTGAAGGACTGTAAATCTTAAAATTATTTTATACTACAGTGTGGTAAATTGTGATAACGTCTCAAGTTAGATAATCTCATAAGTAAGACTCTATCTAATGTGCAATTAATTTTGTAACATATTTACTGGCGTCTGCAGTGTACTTGGAACCTTACTGCACTATAAGCCTTGTACTTGGAACCTTATGGAATTATAAGATAAACATTTCACAAAATTTTTTATATTTTTCAAAAATTGTTAGCGCAATTGGTGAAATTAAGATATAAATTTCAAAATAAAACAAATATTTATTTTTAAATAAAAAATCATAACACAAAAAATGTTTTTCCAAAATTTAGCTTAAAAAACAGGACTTAAAATGAAAATAAAAAAAATACTTAGGTATACATTTTGGAAAAACCTAATTAAATTTATCTTTTTTTGTATTTAGAAATTAATGCCCTCGTATTTTATATTCCTGATCCTGGTTTGGCATCCACTTATAGGCAAATTCAATTTGTTGAATTTTTCTTTCACTAACTGTTTTATTTTTCATTTTGTCGGTTGGAGCTATGATAAGTTTATCCAAATTACTTTGAACTGGTAAATTTAGCTGCTTTAATGTTAATATTAACAGAAACAAATGGACTATTTTCTTTGTATTGCACAATAAACTGCTCCCCTTGTACAAAGCACAGCTGACACACTTTTGTGTATGGTATTTGATCATATTTGTAATTTGTTGCTGTTGTCTGTAAATTTTTAAAATAATCCTGTTTCATTTGTATAACGTTATTTGTGTATTTGGTTAAAATCATTTATAGCCCAATAAATGACCGTTTTGGAGTGTAATTTCGAGGGGCAACTCCGAATTGCATGAAAATTTGGATTTAGGTTCTACTTACCCTCCACTTCAAAGTTGAATTTGTGCCGTTGGTTGCTTTTACTTGGGGGGTGACATTTACCCCTTCTCAATTGACTTATTTTAAGCACCTTTTGTTCTATAAAGTTTTTTACGTAAGTCAATTGTTACGCGATTGACTCTACTATTTTATTTATTTATATCTTTAGGCACTAAGTTTAATTTAAATAAAGGAAGACTTACTTATATTATTTTATTTACATCACTTATTTATTTTAATAATTACAAATAACACCAACTAACACATCTAATTTATTTAAAAACTCAAATTTATGATTTAATTAACTAAACATAATAATTCCGATAACTGATAAATACATTTCATATCTTCGATTCGAATACATTAAATTACGCGACGCGCTTCGATGAATGAATGACTGGCCTGTGCTCGAATCTCGGTTCTATATATACTTCGGCAGCGGTCGTCTCGAACGCCGTGGATAGGAATGGTATTGTCTCGTAACGCCGAGAAGCTTCGGGAAGAAATAGGCCAATTCGTGAGCGGACTAAATAGTGTCACATTGCCCCCTCCTTAAAAGATGGTTCCTCCTGGAACCTTGTCGGGACTGGAACTGGATGCTGGTATCTGCAAATGGACCCTCTTTTACAACTCCCAGTTGTATAAAAGTGGCAGGGGACGGTCTTCGCTCCACACCAGTAACTATGCGGATTGCAACAGACTAACACCCGGACCTCGGTGTCTTTAAAAATTTCTTCTACCATATTTCGGATAACTCTCCAGTCTAATTGGCGGCATTCTAACTTTGGCATGGCTAACTTTTGCACGTCGGACTCCAACACGTGCTCTCTCAATTGAAATAATGCATCCCATACATCTTGGTAGGTAGGTTGGTCATGGATAGTGTCTTTTGTTACCAGATAGAATAGGTAACGTGATGCATCTTGGAGTTTCAATGCTTTGCCAGGAGCTGGCAGTTGGCATTGAAGTTCTGCAACTCGACCAAACTTCCTTCGAAAGGCGGATGCCAACCCTCGTGCGTCTTTGATACTGGCCGGGATGGTATGGGCCAGTGAATAGTCATCGGGCAGTGCGAGTAGATCTCGCTTTTCTTCATTGGTAACACCATGTCTCGCTTTACCGGTACCTCTATAGGCCCCCACGAACTCCTCGAACGTGAGGTCAGGTATTTCTCGAACTTGGTTTACTTCCACTTCCTCATCTACGTCGTGGTCTCCCTCGTACGGCGCCAACCGGTTATGGTGGACTATCATCGGCTTTCCCCTAGGAATCTTGCTTATTCGGTAGATAACGTCATTAATTTTCTCGACAATGAGATACGGACCTTCCCAGAACTGCTGCAACTTGGGAGAACAACCTGTTCGCTTCTTTGGATTATAAAGCCAGACTTTGTCGTTCTCCCTGAAACATCCCTTCTCGGCTTGGGTATCGTATCGTTTCTTCATTCGGTCGCTAGCGATCTGAAGATTAGAACGGACCAACTCATGTATATCGTCCATTCTTCTTCTTAATTCATTCACGTAATCCTCACCAGCAACATCTTCTCCAGGTCGACGTCCAAACTCTAGATCATAGGGTAGACGCATCTCACGTCCAAATAGGACTTTTGCTGGTGTTTGGCCAGTTGATTCATTAACAGCAGATCTATAGGCCATTGCGAAGAACGGAAGGTACTGGTCCCAGTCTCGTTGATGATTGGACACCATCTTTGTCAAATACTTGCCGACTGTCCTATTCATACGCTCCACCATTCCATCCGATTGCGGGTGATAGGCCGTGGTTCTTGTCTTCTTCATGCCTAGTTTATCACAGATTCCTTGAAATAGATCGCTCTCAAAGTTCCTTCCTTGGTCACTATGGATCTCCAAAGGCACTCCGAATCGGCTGATGCAGTCTTTGATTAACACATCTGCAATAGTGGCGGCCTTCTGGTCTGGAATTGCGTAGATCTCAACCCATTTCGTAAAGTAATCCATTACCACCAACATGTATTTGCATCCATTGTCACTTTCTGGAAATGGCCCGGCAATATCCAAAGCTATTCTTTCAAACGGACTTCCAACATTGTACTGTCTCATAGGAGCCTTCCTTTTCCGGTAGGGTCCGTTACTTGTAGCACAGGTAGTACATTTCTTACACCAGTCCTTCACATCGTCGGAACTATTCATCCAATAAAATCGTTCCCGAATTTTTTGAAGGGTCTTCTTTACACCAAAATGCCCTCCTGATGGATTGTCGTGTAACTGATGAAGTACTTCGGCTACTCTGCTTTTTAGAATCACCAACTGTTTTCTCCTCACTGAACCATCATCATTTTCTATTACTCGTTTAAGCAAGCTGTCTTCCAAGATAAATGAGTCCCACTGGGCCCAATACGTCTTAACTACTGAGCTTAGGCTTGATATTTCTTGCCAAGATGGTCGACGATTTTCTTCTTTCCATTTTCGAATCTTCTGTAAAACTGGATCTTTTTCTTGTTCTTCCTTGATCTTGGTAGGCGTCCACTCGTCGTTGACCACTGTTGTTCTTAGTACTGCTGCTTCCTTCGACTCTGTTTTGTTGCAATGGGAACATTCTGCTGGACACGGTCTTCTAGATAGAGAATCAGCGTTTCTGTGGCTAACTCCGGCCCGATGCTCGATCTTGAAATCATATTCTTGAAGTCGTTCAATCCATCTGGCTATCTGACCCTCTGGATTTCTTAAACTGCATTAACCATTTAAGGGCGGCATGGTCGGTTCGGATTAGAAACTTCCTCCCGTAGAGGTATTGATAGAAGTGTTCCACTGATTTTACTACTGCTAGAAGTTCTCTTCTCGTGACGCAATAATTTCGTTCAGGTTTTGAAAGCACTTTACTAAAATATCCAAGGACTCGTTCCTGTCCTCCTTGGATCTGCGACAGCACTCCTCCAATTCCCACATTACTTGCATCCGTAGCTAAGATGAACTCTCCTTCTGGCAGTGGATACCCTAATATTGGCGCTGTAATTAAATGCCTCTTCAAAGTTTCAAAGGCCGTTTGGCAGTCTCCATCCCAGCAATAATCCCTTGCTTCCTCTGTAAGTCGCGTTAATGGCTTAGCAATATCTGCAAACTTCTTAATGAATCTCCGATAGTATGTACATAGTCCCAGAAAACTTCTCACTTGATGTTTATCAGTTGGTTCAGGCCATTCCTTAATGGAATCGATTTTTCCTTTATCCACGGCCACTCCTTCTTTGCTGACTATATGACCTAAATAATTGACTTTACTTTGAAATAACTGGCATTTCTTGGGATTTAACATTAACTGGGCAGCTTTAAGTCGATTAAAAACGTCTAAATTCTTCAGGTGGTCTTCAAACGTCTCTCCCAAAACGATTATGTCGTCTAAATATACCAGGCACGTTTTCCAAGATAACCCTCTCAACACATTTTCCATAAGCCTCTCAAATATCGCAGGAGCGTTACAGAGTCCAAACGGCATAACGTTGAATTCCCATAATCCAGATCCTGTCGTAAAGGCCGTCTTCTCTTTGTCCACTGGATCCATTTCTATCTGCCAATATCCAGACTTCAAGTCCAACGTAGAAAGCAATTTACTTCCAGCCAATGTGCCCAACGTGTCGTCGATCCGAGGCAGAGGATAACTATCTTTCTTGGTAACATTATTCAACAAACGGTAGTCCACACAGAACCTCGTAGTTCCATCTTTCTACTTGACCAGGACCACCGGAGAGACCCATGGGCTCGTAGAAGGTTCTATCACCCCGTCTTTCTTCATTTCTTGAACAATCCTTTCAGCTTCCTCTCTCTTCGCCTGTGGTAATCGTCTAGCGGTACCAGTGTCAATTTTATGTTTGACAACTGTCGTTCTTCCTGTCTTTCCTCCTTTCGGTACGAAGATGTCACGATATTACCGAAGAAATTCCCTTAATTTCCTTTTCTCCACTTGATTTAGAGATTGGCCTGCAACTGCAACCATTTGGTCGAACTTGTCGTTGGAATTATCTGATGTTGTCTGACGGATTATGGACGTCACGGGTACACAAGTTCCTACTTTTGTCTCCTTCTTGATGGTCACCGGGTAGTCATTGACATTAATCAATCTCACAGGAATTTCTTTAGCAGAAGTAACCAATTCCTTTCCAATTATGATTCCTCGGCCAACCTCCTCGTCGTGGTTCCATGGCTCCATCATAACAGGTGTTCCTTCTTCTACAATTCCCTGTAGCCGCGCTACGATGATCGTTTCACTCCTCGCAGGCACAACTGTATCTTCTTTAATGGCTGCTAGCACAGTGCTGTCATCATGTGGATGAAGAAATACCTCCTCGTTGCCAACTTTGATTACCCTGTTCTTAAAATCCAATTGAAATCCATGCAAATTCATTACGTCCATTCCTAATATAACATCTTCTTCGATGTCTGCAACTATGACAGTATGGACGAACTTTTCTGCTCCAATCCCTAATTGTATCTGGATTTCTCCGTGGATGTTGGCATTTTCACCTGTGGCAGTCCGCAGTCGCAACCTCGTTGGTAAGAGTTTCTTAAGGATGTTTAAAACTGACGGTCGCATAATGGTCCTGGTCGCTCCGGTATCCACAAACAATGTATA